>NC_068409.1:224488-524488 GCF_023724105.1 Carassius gibelio | reverse complement strand
TTGAAACCCGGGGTCACATATGCCCTTTAGTCTTACTTAAGTGAGTCAAAAATAGCTTCCATATAAACTTCCAAATAAAGTCCAGCCTTTACTATACATTTAAACTATAACAGATTTTAATTTGATTGTAAATAACATGCAATGAGTTCAATTCACACTTAAGTAGCCTAAATTCTTTTTAAGTACTATTTCCATATTCTTTATGAACGTATATGCTGTGTAGAAGGCTACTTCTTTTTCACAAGGGAGTGGGGCAAGTTGTCACACAGGAAGTGGTCAAAAGTGTTCAGTGTTATTTTTCCCGTAAGAGTGGGCATGGCCATTTGTACATTTAATGTGTCTAGCTTCCAGTCTCATCCGTTTCCTGCTATTTTTAGCTGTAAAAGCAGCTGGTTTTGCTGTGGTCTGTATTATTTTAATTAAGAACGGACTGGTTTGTAGCACAAACAGTTTCACTCTTTACTCAACTTTGTTATTATCATTTCTCTACAGTGGCTAATGAACCAGAAGTCATTCACAGAAAACAACGTACTTCTGCCTTGAGTTTAGCCAAACATCCAATGACACCAATATTTTTGGCAGTGAATTTGTATGATGTTTTCCAACATCGTGTTCAAAACTGGCTTGAATTTCAATGTTTTGATTCTGTCCTTCCTCCAATATTGTCATATTTTTGTAAAAGCTGTTGGGTAAACAAGCAAACACAAGCGTGTTAAATCAAGGCTCGTCTATATGATATCACAAAGTATTTGGAGTCATAAAAGGTCTGTGTGTTCAATAACTCCATGAAACAATGTTTTATAAAGACTTAGTTTCCCTTTTATTTTTAATGTTCCTTAATGAAGTTTGACATGCTGAATACTTTCTGTGCTCATGAAAACAAAATCTTTTTTTTTTACTTATACAAACTTATACATCAATGATGAAAATGTTTTTATAACGTTTCTGTTTTAAAGATTTAATAGAAAATTAATAAATATCTCAATGGCAATCTGTCAATGACAAAAAGGCAGAGTTCATGGCAAAACTGTGACAAATGGACAATTATATGTTTTGTTTATGAGATAATGATGCAGACATTTCTAAGAAACCAGATTCCAAAATATAACCAGACATGTTGTACTTAAGAGAAAAAAAAAATAATCTCCAACAATTCCACGAATTCTCTTCAGAAATAAGGCCTGTGTTTCCAGACAGATCTTGTGTAGTGTGAGTTACTGGCCATGTATTTGTCTTCTTTTTTCTCTCTCTGTTTCTCTCTTCACAATCACACACACTATTAATCGCTAAAGAAGGGCAGGAGTTTATATGTAACACTGAAATAGATGTACTGTAAAACACACACGTCTGTTGTCCAAAAGCAATAAATCAGCCTCAAAGAAGTTACTCAATGCACCATAAACATACTGAGATAATCAGCTCGCTGAAAAACCAAAATAAATGGTTCCAATTCTGGAAGTCTTGGCTCTGCGGATCTGACGTTATTAAGTGCGTCTGTCTGAAAAACACGGTTTACAGAAAAGTTATTGTCTGTAAACTTGTGCAACCGAAACAACAAGCTGTTTTTAAAAGAGACGGTATTATGTAACAGGTTTAAACGTTTAAGTGTTGTGAAAATGAAGTGAAAAACACAGTTCACATCCTCGATGGAGTGTGTTCGTGTGTGTGCGGGGCAGCAGGCAGATAGTTTAGCCGAGCCAGAGTTTAAGAGGCTGGTAATTATGGTTAACCACACTCACCTCGCACACTTTTATTTATAGAGCGCCTTCAGCACGGCCCTGTTTTTCACCGAAAGGGGAATTTTCATCAGATTCCTTCAGTTTTTCTCCTCAAAGTGAAACTTTGTTAAGCATAAAAAAATCTTATAAGCCCCAACTTTTGAAAATATTTCGAATACACATTTTAAAGCTTTATCCTGTATAAAATTTTTATTTTATTTTATTTTATTTTATTTTATTTTATTTTATTTTATTTTATTTTATTTTATTTTATTTTATTTTATTTTATTTTATACATCCAGTTTTTTCTTTCTGTAATCCTGTATGGAAATGTAATGTTGCCATATATGTGATATATAATTCACGATTCATTAATAACATATATAAAATCCTCAGTAAAATGTGTATATTTACTGCCAATATACGTATATGATGATTTGTATATAGTATAATATGTAGCAACCATATCAGTCAACAATAAATATTTTATATGCAACTTCCTTATAAAATCTGTTTATATATGTTTTTGTCATTTTTTTAATACATGACTTATCTGTACAGATCTTATTATACATTAAACATATCATATATATACACACACACACATTTTTATGTATGTGACAAATATGTCAAAAACATTGTTACCTCATATTTGTGTGGGCAACATACATGTATTAATATATAAAGTTGTTCCAATTTATAGTATGTTTTACTTCCTATGACAATATACTTGATATATGGAAATATAATATATGTACTTGTATTACATTTGTGTATGGGATAAATGAGTGAATGATACATGAATAGTCGTAATTATCATTAAAATTTACACTTCAAATGCAGTGTGGTCACATGTGATTCTCAGTAGTGATTTGAGTGAACAGAACAAAACGTTTAGGACGCTGTTTACGCATATTTTTAGAGCGCCAGTGCAGATGTTTATCAGATGTTTGTAGACAAATATGACACTTAAAATAGAACATAATGCATTCCAGATGATGCTTTTATTCACAGATGTCTTGGCAAAGCATGTCTGCTTAACAGTTAGTGGGTTCAAGACGAAACTTCACCAAGCGACTCATCTCCTGCTTCTTCTTCTCTCAGCACCGTTAAAGATTCTGGTTCACATCCTCATTCCTGCCCCCGGACCGAGAGACCAAGTCAGTTCACAGCGTAAACAGCTGTGTGACTGAAAGCATGTTGAAGACCAGGGATGTGCCCTGAGGACAGGATCAATTGTCAAGCAGAGTTGGCTGGAGCTAAACTGTACCGACAGGCCTCATCAAAGAAACATGGCCGTCAGAGTGGCTCTAAATCAAAGAGTGGGGCAAACTGAAAAGTGCCTAGACGGTCCTGCAACTGTCCGGCTGATCCTCAACCCGCCCTGGACACATTCACTGGAGTGGAAAACCCTCAAAGTGCCTTTTTGCCTCTCACTCACCGCTTCCAATAAAACAGGTGGAACCGTACAGGAAGTGGACCAACATTTGTTTTTTAATGAGCCACTGGTGCTTGTAAAGGATTCTTAACAGAAGAAACCTGAATATCAGAAACTGAACCATGTGCAGCACAAATGAGGGAAGTGTAAAACATAACGACAGGATATCCGGGTTTGATTGTCATGAGGGGGTGCGGTCCTCTTAGATGTGGTCTTTCATTGAGCCGTTCAAGTGACACATGCTACAAATATTAGCAGCAGATTTTGTGATCACATATGGGGTTAGATACAGTATGGGGCTTTCGTTGGCAAAGCGCCCATTCCACCCTGTTAAATCTGGACGTCTTGGTCCTGAAACCACTAAAAAACACATGAACATGGCTTTGGCTTGGGCCTCAAAGCTTAAAGGGTCTCATTCACTATTTCATACAAATGTTCTTACTTACTGTATTTGTGAAGAAAACACCCAAAAGCAGCGCAGATTTATTACACTCCTTCAAATGTTCATAAATCCAGAGAATGTGCACAGTTTGCAATTAGCATAATACACGCCCAAACGTTTCTATACATGGGTTTTCCTTTTTCTTAATAAGCCAGTCATTTACTCTTTTCAAATGCATGCTTTATATGTTTTCAAATTCAAATGCAAAGTCCAGTTCCTTCTGACCTCCTCACATCTTTGTCTTTTGTTGTTTTTTCATTTCAATAGTATTTTCAATCTTCTTCTTCATATCGTTTTTAAATGCAGTGACCAAACTTTGAGTGTTGCCACTTAGTGGACCAACAAATCAGTGCAGTCGATTCCAGGCATGTGCACGAATTACAAAGACACGCGGGAAATAGCCCTTACATATGGTTTGACCATGATGTGAATCCTGCTCAGGGGTGTGTTTTTTAGCTTATCTGCCACAATAGGATGCATTGTTTGAAAAATGAATAAGTGATTAATCAGTACTGTAGTAACATGGTTTGAACCACGCTGGTTCAAAAATATAAGACTATCATTAGTGACGTCACATGTAGGTGGAGGAGTAACTTCTGATAATTAATCAACATGAAACAGAAATAAAATGGCATTCACTTTTTAAATAATGTTAACATGCAGTATGTAACTGGCATACTGCATCATGTTAACATAAAGAAAATGACTTTATTCAATGATTTCATCTCTGCCGCGCGTTCAGGAGAGAGTACCACGACGTATGTATGCAACACGTGTTGGAGACTGACACAGAAGAGAATTAAATTGTTGAATGAAGTTATTTTTGTTTTCTTTTCTATTCTAGTGGCTTCATAAAATTAATCTTGAACCACTGATGTCACATGGACTATTTTAACAATGTCCTTACAACATTTTTGGTCCTTGAATGTGGTAGTTGCATCGCTGTCTATGCAGGGCCATAAAGCTCTCAGATTTCATCAAAAATAACTTAATTTGTGTCGAAGATGGACAAAGGTCTTATGGGTTTGGAGAGACATGAAGGTGAGAAATTAATGACAACATTAAAATTGTTGGTTAAACTAGTCCTTTAAGTAACTGTTCCCGTACGGCCGTACACCTGTACTTTTCTAAAACACTGATTATTACACGTTGAAGTATATAAACTTAAATGTATATATGTTACAGATGGAATTGAATATATAGATTGTATTGAATGTTAGTTTGCTTGTTTTGCTCAAGAGCATGATGAACTTTTCGTACTAGCAAGAAATTCTGCTTCTAACCAAATGTGTACAGCTGTAGTTTCAACCACACAAGTTTGTGATGAGTTAGTAATGACAGAACGCGCGACCGTAGTTGGTTAGTGATGTTTTTTTGAAAAACACACCCCTGAGTGGTAAGAGTGGTATGAGGATGGATTATATTGATTAGGTCTGTAAGTCGCTTTGGATAAAAGTGTCTGCTAAATGCATAAATTATTATTGTTATTACACTACAGGCTGCAGTTTTTAGCATCCCTGTTAGCCTGTCGACCTCCTATGCCAAGTGACAGTGGTTCAATTCCCATGTCCCATACTTTTGAATTGGTATTCATCTGGACCTTAACACTGTGTCCTAACTACATATGATGCAACGATAACAGGTATCTTTTCCATCTTAATCAGAGGCTTTGCCCTAACTAGCCGTGATGATTACACGTGAAATTTCTATTTTAGAAACGGTTTCTGTTTTCGCAACGTCAAGGCTGGAGCAACAACATACAAACTATATGACAGTAGATGATCTCAGGTAATTTTGTGCTTTATTCAAAGTTAAACATGTCTAATGTGAGTTTGAATATCATTTTTCAAGACCTTTAGAGCCATACTGAAAACAACAACAGATAGTTTACCTCAGATCTGGAAAATCAATTAAAGCAAAGATGAATGCTAAAACTGCGAACTCATTTTTGACCGTGAACAACACAAGTTTATTAAATTGTTTTTTACTACTATTTAGCTTTTTCTAATCAAGTCCAAGATTTTTTTTGGGGGGGGGGGGGGGGGGGGCACATAGCGACTGCCATAAAAGTTATACTTTTTTTTCTGTCTAAAATGACCAAACAACACCAAAGGGTTAATGATGCTAAAAAGATTTTATATTTTTGAATTTGAACTGCCAATACCTTGGCCTCACCTGCACTTGTGTATGTTAGGCCATTTAGTGTAGTGTATACGTGAGATAGACTTTACCCTCTTTAACCATCATCAGAACCACAAAACCAATCTACAAAGAGCTACTCGCAACTGATGGGAAATTTCCAACGACAAGCTTGAAAATGTCAAGCAGCTGTAGTTTCCCTGGTCCGGTGCACCTCTGGAACTCCCAGAAGCTTGATTTTGGGCGCTGACCTCTATATGACCACACGACCACCCGTCTCTCATCGACTGCACCAGTGTCCACAGAAAGAGAAAACTCTGTCGCTCTTCTTGACACGACTGCAGCTGAGAGAGGTTTTTAGCACTGTCCAAAGAAATACTTGAGGTTAGAAGAGTAAGCACAGAAACCACTAACAACAAATAGACAAGAGGCAGTCTGTCTGTGTCAATACAGTACACACCACACTTCTGAAACTACAGGAGAGAGAGCTCAAACCGTGAAAGCTAAGGGTAGAGGCGAAGAAAGGAAAAACAGAGTGAAAATAGTCATGAGGACAAGCAAAAGAGCAAATTATGAGAATTTGTTGAATTTGGGTTTTAGGGTAAAACATGGGTTAAAAACTGCCATGCATATATATATATGTGTGTGTGTGTGTGTGTGTGTGCTCTTGTTTTTGTATCATATCAAGGCAACTCTGTATAATGACATGGGTATGACACAGGTATTACAAGGAGAGGGTGACTTATGAGGACGTAACCCATGTCCCCATTTTTCAAAACGCTTAAAAATCATAAAGAATTTGTTTTTTTGAGAAAGTAAAAATGCTCAAAGTTTCCTGAGAGGGTTAGGGTTAGGTGTAGTGTTGGTGTAGGGCCATAGAATATACAGTTTGTACAGTATAAAAACCATTACACCTATGGGATGAACACACTTCACACAAAAACAAACGTGTGTGTGTGTGTGTGTGTGTAAAAATATATATATATATAAACAGGAAATGGCAGAAAGTAAATTCGGGGAGTGGACTTGTTACTGACGTGAGCAAAACCTGAACTCACATTACCTGTATAAACACCATTTGATTTCATTAACAGCAAATAAATTAAAGTTATTTACTGACGCTTTTTACTGAATTATCAATGTATGTAGTAATAGATAAACACACAAACTATCATCTCTTGGGTAGTAAAAATGTCTGGCTTTCATCAGATTAACATGTCCTGAGTTTGTCCTTCTTGTGTCCATTTCACAGCTGATGCAAATATTGACTGAGCTGTCTTTTTGGCTTGCCATAAGTGACTGTGGCTTTTCAATTCTCCTCTTGTTGTTTCTTGCAGAAAGCTTGAGGTGAAATGGACCCTGCGGCGGAGCCATGGCTCGCATCCATACGGCGGTCCATACGTGTGATGACGGGCTCCGTGGATGCAGTCTGAGTGGGGGCCAGAGAGGAGGTTCAGCCTGGGTCTCGTGTGTTTGTTGTTCAGGGCTTGGCTCCACAGAGGCTGGTGGTCAGACAGAAACCTGGGTCATACCTGGACTGTTCTCTGCCAGTGACCGGGGCCGTCTGCCCCCGAGGGGCTCTTCTTGAAACCACACACATGACTAATAGCTCTGAGCTTTAGGAGGCTTTGTGGAACTTTAGTGTGAAGAGCAGCTGACCTCAAAGAGATGGTGAGAGCCAGAGACGCTTTCTCAATCACTTCTTTTCAGAAGAAACAGACCAACTGTACCAAGACCCTGAAGAGGAACCAGCTCCAAAACAGCCCTCGTACACTCTCATTATCTGACGAACCTGATGCTGAAATCCTTATGGATACCACAAGGACACGCACGAGACTACAACTCTCGTTTTGTTCAACTCTGTTGGTTTAAAGGGTCTCTGTGTTTGACAAAAGAAAAACATGGAAACAAGACAGTTGAAAAGAGCTGTGTTCCTCTTTTGATCCTCCTGCTCTGCGAGAAGGAAAAGAAAGCGACCACCAGTCAGCCTCGTTTCCAATCCTCCCAGATTAGAGCTCCCTGTTTTAAACGTCTTATTATTCCAGTCTCTTTGTCCCAGTCCCCCTTCCCTAATTAGCGCCTGTTCTCTTTCATTCCCAGTCGTGTCTTGTTTCCACCTGTGACATAAAGAAAAAGTGTGGAAAAAAAGAGAAAAGAATGGTGGAATGAAGATGAGAAAGGCAAAGCGCTTGGCCCCACAACGCTAGAGCGGAGGGGAGGATGAAGGAGCTTGTCATGTCTCATCTGTGCTTGGATCCAGAGACACGCAGCATGGAAACACACACAGACTTGCGCTTCTGTGCGACGCCGATGCCTTTGAAAGAAGAAAGCGATGTGGAGAAATGAAACGGGGAGGGAGAGAGAAGCTCAGGTTTCGGTGCAGTGTTGGGGATTTCATTGTGACCCATATTTGTCCCGGTGTATAATTCAAACACAGATGTATCCTAATGAGTCTCTAATTTCTGTAAGGGAATCAGAAATGCGTAAAGTACCTTTAAAGTCAGCAAAGTCTAAATAATTTACTCTATTTACTTCCTTTTGTGACCGTGTACAATACATTTCTGCATGTTACTTCACAGAAAACAAAATATATAATTCTCCTTTTAATTACCGGCTGACGTCACCAAGCCTTTTTATTTTTCTACACCTTCCCTCCAACCACCTGTCATTTAGAAATCACTTTTCACAGTCCAATCATTTAATGATGAATGAAATCATGTCATCATCTGTTTCAGAGAGAAATATATAACATGTATTATGGCAGTAAATTTGGTTGGTTTTTGGAGCCATATAAACTGTGTGGGCTAATGATAAATGTTAACTAACAGACAAATAGCTATTGTTTGTTGTATAATTTGCTTGCGCCTAACAAAGGGTTAGGTTTAGAACTGGACTGTCATGGGGTTTTTTTCTTTCTTTTTTTCGTTGTTGCAAAAAATCATACATTTTTGTTCAAAATCTTTCTAAACCTAGTAGCTTTCTGCTGATTAACGCTGTAAATGTGTCTGACAAATTTGAAAATCTTTTGAAATATTTGTTTGGAAAATATTTCACCTTCATGCAAATTCCGTATAAAAATAAATAAATAAATACATAAAAATGTCAAAAAGTGGTGGGGGTTTGTCAGTGCAGATTAGATTTTTATGCCAATAGGTGGCAGCAAGTGGCTATCTTTCTATGAGTGAGTCATTGAATCATTCGTTTGTCCAGTTTGTTCAAAAGTGACACTTCATTCCTGAACAAAACAGCTATAAGTCTTCATGAGTCATTGAGTCATTGGGCCCTATTTAAACGATCTGAAACGCAAGCGTCAAAGCGCGAAGCGCAAGTAACTTTGTGGGCGGGTCTCGGCGCTGTTGCTATTTTCCCGGCGGGATAAATGGCTCTTGCGCCCAGCGCAAATCTAAAATGGGTTGGTCTGAAGTAGCTTCATTATTCATAGGTGTGGTTTGGGCGTAACGTGAAATAAACCAATCAGAGCGTCATCCAACATTCCCTTTAAAAGCAGGTGCGCAAGTTCCATTATGGATTGCTATTATTATGGCGTATTTACCAGGCGCACGCCAGGAGCGGTTCACAGCCGAGGAGACTGATGTTCTTGTAAGAGCAGTGAAAGACAGAGAAGTTGTGTTGTATGGGGATGGGAGAAACCCACCCAAAATACACCACAATGATTTCCGTCATCTCATGTGTTAATATTTTTTTTTAGTGTAACAATTTATGATATGCAAAAATAACTGTTGCATCTGTGTAGATTACATGAGCAAAGTGTATGCGCGTTGTGCACGCTATACATTATGGTCAAGCATGCGCCCTTAAAATAGCATAATAAACAACGCGCAACGCGCCACTGACTTTAGACTAGGTTTTTTCTGGTCAGTGGCGCAATTGTTTAATGGAACAGCAAAATAGCACCAGGGATTGTTTGCGCCGGAACACGCCTCCTTTTTTGCGCTGAACCGCCCAGGGAGCGCAAGTTCATTCACTAGTTTAGCGACGTGCTTCTGTGGAGGGAAAAGCGCGCTTTGCGCAGGTGCAAAATAGAAATGACACATGCGTCGGTGTACAAAGTCAATTGCGCTGGGTGCAAGATAGGGCCCATTGAATGATTCACTCAACAATTCATTTAAAACCGCTGACTGGTTTACAAACTAAACTGTGAACAGTCTTTATGAGTGAGTCATTGAATCATTCACTCACCAATTCATTTAAAACCACTAAATTGTTCATGAACTAAACAGTGCACATTCTTTATGGGTAATTCACTGAATCATTCACCCAACATTTCATTCATTAATGCTGATTAGTTCATGAACTAAACAGTTGACAGTCCTTATGAGGAATTCAAATCCGTTAAAGGATTTTTAAGCTGCATTAATTACAGTAGGTAAACCGGAACCAGGAACACTTCCCATAACACCCAATGTACTTTCTACATAATTAGAAGAATGGCATCTACGCTAATATTTGTCTGTTTCTCACTTATTCCGAGGTCACCGTGGCCACCAGATCCAGTCTGTATTCAGATCAGAGGGTCACTGCAGTCACCCGGATCCAGTACGTATCCAGACCAGATGGTGGATCAGCACCTAGAAAGGACCTCTACTGCCCTGAAAGACAGTGCAGAACAGGACAACTAGAGCCCCAGATTGAGATCCCCTGTAAAGACCTTGTCTCAGACGACCACCGGGACAAGACCACAGGAAACAGATGATTCTTCTGCACAATCTGACTTTGCTGCAGCCTGGAATTGAACTACTGGTTTCGTCTGGTCAGAGGAGAACTGGCCCCCAAACTGAGCCTGGTTTCTCCCAAGGTTTTTTTCTCCATTCTGTCACCGATGGAGTTTCGGTTCCTTGCCGCTGTCGCCTCTGGCTTGCTTAGTTGGCGTCACTTCATCTACAGCGATATCGTTGACTTGATTGCAAATAAATGCACAGACACTATTTAAACTGAACAGAGATGACATAACTGAATTCAATGATGAACTGCCTTTAACTATCATTTTGCATTATTGACACACTGTTTTCCTAATCGATGTTGTTCAGTTGCTTTGACGCAATGTATTTTGTTTAAAGTGCTATATAAATAAAGGTGTTTTGACTTGACTTGACTTGAATCATTCACTTTTTTTATATTTATGGAAATTATTCCTGAACAAAACAGCGGACAGTCTTTATGAGTGAGTCACTGAATCATTCACTCAATCAGTTTTTAAAAAATGGAAATTAATTCCTGAATGAAACAGCTAACAGATTTTATGAGTGAATCATTCACTCAACTGATTCATTAAATAATGCAAATTAATTCATTCATAAATGAAACAGCTGAAGGTTTTTTAGCGAGTCATGAATCATTCACTAAACGGATTTGTTCAAAACCAATGAGTCATTCATGTTATGCTGAGGGTTTGTTTGTTTGGAACTATTTTCATTGCCTGATCAAAACTATTGTGTCTAAAATGTAGTTTCTTTTTGATTGAACTGTTGTATAAAAACAATGCCACAATCATGCTTAAAATTAGTGTTCCTGTAGCTCAATTGGTAGAGCATTGCGTTATCAAGCGCAAGGTTGTGGGTTAGATTCCCCGGGAACACATATTAGGTAAAAAATTGATAGTCTGAATGCATTGTAAGTCGCTTTGGATAAAAGCGTCTGTTAAATGCATAAATTTAATTTAATTTTTAATTTAAAAATGTAGTCCTGATAAGGTATCTGATCGAACTGTGCACTACAAGTTTAGATGTAACCTAATATGCGACCTCCAAGACTGGAGGCTGTCTGAAGCTTTTTGAACTTTATAAAAAGCAGAGGGGACAGCCACATTAAATAATAACAATAATCGTAACAGGTCTGGATGGTACTCTAAAGAGAAAGCAGCATAATGCATTCAAATTCTGTGTGCTGCGGTTTCATAAACAGTTATTCCAATTCAAATGTTGCTTACTCACAGCATTTATAAATGTTTATACTATTCATAAGCATGTTGTATAAGCAGATCACAACCTTCTTGTGTCGTGCCTTTAAATAAAGTGATTCTGTTTAACATTGACCGGTTTGTGGGCCTTGTGGCAGTGGGCCAGAGACGGGGGCCATGGCACTGACATTCCAGGCTGTTTTTGTCAGCTGCTGGCCTGGAGCCAGTGCATGCGGTCAGGCCATGTTTACATCTGTCTGGGCTTCAAGCAGCCACAGGTCTCAGAACAGCACTGTGGATTGAGACAGAGCAGAGGACGACACCCAGACTGTAAACATCAACCATACGCTGATGAACGTGTTGAAATCCAGCGGCCATGAACGTTGCTCCTCAATCCTGCTGGTTTATTTTTCCTCTGGTTTATTGATTTTTTCTTTTTTTTCTGGTTTGAGCTTGCAAATGGATGCAGCACGAGCGGTTAAGATCTGTGTTGATGCATGTCACGCGTCAGTACCTGGAATTCAGCGGTCTGTGTGTTTGTTAAACAATAGATGGGGTGAGACCGAAAAAAAAAAGGAAAGAGAGAGACAGATCGAGGGACAATGTGTTATTTAAGTGTTAAAGCAACAGTTCGCCCCAAACTCTATTCACTCTCATGTCGTTCCAAACCCATGTGGAAAACAAAAAGAGGAATTTGAAGAATCTTCCCACAGCTCATTTATATGTCTGTCAAGAGACAAAAAAGCTTCATAAAACCATCCGCATGACGCATGCGCTACTGGACGAATCAAATAAGGTGCTTTTTGACGTTAGTGGCACCGATAACCACCACTGGTTCTTGTGTTTTCTAACCAAACATCAGTGGCGTCAAACCTGTCACCTTATTCCTTATTTGTTTTTCGAGCTTTTGTTATTTTTCTCACACCAGCTATTGACTTCAGGGGACTGTGGATATAGCACATGAGTCATATGGACTGCTGTTATGATGCTTATTGATGCTTGGCCGGTTTGGAAAAAGCTGCGTGAAGATTCTTCTAAAACTCTCTGTTTGTGTTCTAACGGCGCAAACTTGGCAACGAGACTCTCAGGGTTTAATAGAAAAGGCAAAAGCAGATATCCTGTAGAATAAAATTAGGATTATTGTAGGTTGAAAAATGATAAAGAGAAGAGTTTGTTCATCTTATTTCCATAGAGACCAGTGGGAAAGCACAAGAGGAAGCAGCGGGAGGGGGAGGCAGATGACTAAGGCATCATTTCTTTAGCGTTCTGTGATTCATCTGGGGAAATGATAGCACGGCGGATCAGAAGCTAGAGGATGATGGATGAGTGACATGAAAGAAAGACCAAAAAAAAAGAACTAAAGCAACTAAAACAAAAGCGAGACCGGCCAGGATTGTGATTCTCTCTCACACCTTTTAACTTTTTATTTCTCACTCCATGTTTTTCATTTCGCACTTCTCTATCACTTGGACTCGTTTACTGCACTTAGTTCATCCGATGTTTTTGAAACGAGAAAAGAAACTACATTTTAACACTTGAAAAAACAAAAAGTGAGAGGTGATTGCCCATAAAAGAGTCATCAGAATGATCCCATGGCATTTTATATGTTTGCTAATGTGTTTTGGACAGTTGCTAGGTGGTTACTTAATATCCCAAATCATATGACGTTCCCCTCCTCCATGCTCCATGATATTCTGATTTATGAATATAATTCAAATACTTCCTTAAATGTAAATCTTTGGGATTTTTGCCCCCATGTTAGTGCATGTCATCACTACTTCCAGTGAAGTGCGGTCAGGACAGGACAAAGCATTGCTGATACAACCTTCACACTAAAGCTGTTTAAAGCTGCTGGAACTTATTTCTAGAACATTGTATCGACTACAGTTAATAATGTATTAATATAGAGTGGGGGAAGCGCTTTCTTACCACAGTTTGCTATGGATACATACTGGCAAATGTTAAAAATTAAGACTCAGTAATATGTTTTTAATATTAACATCTTTATTTTAAGCAGGTTCATATTTTACAGCCTATAACAACTGACATGCATGTCATCTAGCACTAGAGGGCAATATGAGACATCTGAAAAAAGGTACCTAGAATCAGAGTATGGTATTCTCAACATCTTCACTTTCAAAAGCTTAAATAGAATTTTGCAACAATGTTTTTGAGGACAGGTAAAGTGTTTGGATGCAGATCCCAAACAGTGATCAACCTTATGGCACACAATGTGTTTGTCACTCATATGAAACACTGAAATATTATACATCCTATTTCACTTCCAACACCAGAGAGCAGTCTGTTTCACAGTCCATCGATGCTCTTAAAGGAAAATCATATCACAAGGTGATAAAAACAGCACTTCTGAATGACTGAGAGGTATGAAGTGAGCATTAGTGTGTGAAGAGCGCCTCCTCTGGTCAGATCACTCCATCGACAGCTGCACACTGTCTGACTGCTGCTGCTGCTGCTGCTCATATTTACGAGCTGGAAAGACACAAAAGAAGCATTTGAAAAAAAATATTGGTAACAATCGTACAATCCTATTATTAAAACAAAAAATTAACCGTGTCATGATATTCTCTTCAGGGTTTTTTGTTCAATTAATGTTTTGCACAGATCAACTTCATCTAAAAAAAGTTTCCAAATAATTTTCACAATTTTGACAAACCCTGACCTGTTGAGAAATGGACACGTGATAAACAAGTGTGAAATGAGTTTGGCATAATTAGATTTTTTATATATATGCTTTAAGTCTCTCGTGCTCACCAAAGCTGCTTATAACATAACTGTTTTCTATTGTAATATATTTTAATATATGTCATTTATTCCTCTGATGCAAAGCTGAATTTCCTGCATCATTTCTCCAGTCTTCAGTGTCACATGGTCCTTCAGAAAACATTTTAATATGCTGATTTTATGCTCAGTTATCAATTATGGCTTTTATTATGTGGTTCTTGCTACATAAATGTTAAATACAATTTCTGCTGCATAATATTTTTGTGGAAACAGTCACACACCTTTTTCAGGATTCTTTGATGAATAATGTTTAAAAGAACAGCATTTCTTTCAAATACATTTTTTGAAACATTATAAATGTCTTTACTATCAGTTTAATGTGTCCTTGCTGAATAAAAGTTTGTTTATTTCTATCTTTCTTTTTATTGTACTTACTCCAATCTTCTGTATCATGGTTTCCACAAAAATATTAAGCAGCACATGTTTTTCAACACCGTAATAAATGTTTCTTGAGTAGCAAATCAGCTTACTGCAATGATTTCTGAAGACTGGAGCAATGATGATGAAAAGTCAGGAATAAATGACATGTTAAAATATTCTAATAGAGACAGAGAGAGAGAGAGAGAGAGAGAGAGCGATAGATAGATAGATAGATAGATAGATAGATAGATAGATAGATAGATAGATCAAATGCAACAATGTTATTATTTTATATTTGATGTATTTCAAAAGGATATTAAAATGATATTAATAATTAACTAATAGAACCTAATGCATATACAGTAGAAGGTCTATAATAACAATTTAATATAGTATATCCTTCACACAGAAGCTGTCTCTATCTAATAGGGGTTTTGTTTTTATTTTTATTATTTGGTGTATAGCAACAATAAGTGTACCAACTTGGTGATATTGTGATAGGAACTATGATAAATGTTCCATGGTATATTTTCCAAAGGACAAAAAGACGGACAGTTTTTAAACAGAAATAGAGATGATCTCAGCCCACCGAGTGAGTACATCTCCAGCTGCTGTCTGAGCCGGACCTTCTGCAGACTGTCGTAGAAGTTGTGCTCCGAGGAGCTGCTCGCTGCTGGAGGAAGAGTGAAGATCCGCATTATCTTCCGCTTGTTTCTGGATGAAAACAGAAGACACTCATGGTTAACATTAGAGGAGACGTCTGGTGTTTACAAGTTCAACTGTTATCGTGTTAGTAATGAATATGAAACTGAATGCACGCTTACTTTCTGGCGTACATCAGCAGGGCGAAACTGACCAGAATGACCAGCAGGTAAACATTAGTGGCCTCGTTCCAGGCTTCATGAACCGAATAATCCAGAGACACCTCATCTGACATCACCCCGTGGCCACCCATAATCAGATTAGTGTGCGTTTATATAAAATGTGAAAATATGCCGAAGAAATTCTAATATAAGATGGATAAGAATTTAACAGAAAACGGCAACCCCCCAAAAACATTACAGTCAGTTTCGCATGAGTGCGTTTAAAGAAGAAGAGAACTTCAAAATAAAGGTCCCTGCGCAGACCTTTTATCACTAGGGAATTAATTAAACTTTTATATATCTGAATAATAATACAACAGTTATTAATTGTTGTTATTATTATTGTTGTTGTTGTTCGGCTCTAGCGTTAAGCAACTGAATTCTCCAGCATCCAATATTAACGATATATTATATTAATGTTAAAATATTTGAAATTAATTGAATTATTTTATTTCAAAGCTTGATTAATATAATTATATTCTTATTTTGTATTTACAAATATTAATCAAATAACAAAATTGCAATATTTTATTGACAATGTCATATTTTTATACATGTTATTTATATGTTTTCTACAGTTGAATATAAAAATAATTCGAGATCTTTTGTGTTTTTAAAATGTTTTTTATTTATTTATTTTATTTTCCTTTCTCTCTTTCTCACGCATAAAGATGCTTTTACTTTGACGCTACACTTCCGTGGTGTCTCTTATTATGCTTTGCTTCTCGTTTCCTTCAGCGGTGTAAACAGGAAATAAAATGTAACTCCACGGGATGGTTTCATTGGTCGAATGTTCGTGAGGCGTGTCAGAATATGACTCTCTGATTGGTTGCGCTTTTAGCGCATATGACTCTGAACCAGCCACTGCTCGAGATATAAACACACGGAACACATCGTCCTTTATACGATAAAGTTTAACAATGTCGTTACGAAGCGTTTTGAAGCTTAGCCTCCGCTCAAATTTGGGGTTATTGGTAAGGTTTTTAAATGAGCTAGTACTCTGAACTGTGAATTATTCAGATATCGCTTCAAAGCAGCAGTAAATCTAATGTCATGCAAGAAAGCATGCGTGCAGCTGTACATCTGTCTGTCACTGCATTATAATCATAAACATACATATCGTTCTGCACTGAAGAGTTGAACTTGGAAACTGACATCAAGTTGTTTATTAGTATGAAATGATATAATACATGTAACATTATTAAAACAAGCCCTGTCCTTCGCAGTACTCACTTTCCCCAGCAAGCAGAGTAGTTGTGAAAACAGCAGCGAGTCACACAAGACACAGCAGCAGCAGCAGAGGGTCAGAGGTCATCAGCCGGTACCCAGTGCCAAACAAGAAGAACCTGCCATTTGATATCGTGGAGCTGATGGAGGAGGTCGAACAGAAGGTTTACATATCTTAATTTACTCAAAAAATATGAAGACGTTTGTGTCAGTACTAATAGAAGATGTCCATTTTCATCTACAGGGAGGGTTTTTGCCCAATGTCTTCAAGGTTCTCGCCCATCGTCCTGCTGAATTTCGGGCTTTCTTCTCTTATTATAATGCCCTCATGAACAAAGAAAGTGGTATGACCTTTTATCCATGCTTAATGGTCACTAGTAGATTTTTCAGTGAAATTTAATCAGTTTTTATAGTTTCTTATTAGTTTCAAAAACATGGTGAGATAGGAGACCTACAGTCTAGAACTTATTTCATTCATTGCTTTTAATTCAAATTTGATGTTATATGTAGATAACTTAATGCTTTAAGGGATCAGGGTGTGATAATAATGTGGTTTATTTTACTTGAGTTACAGGTGGTCTGTCAAAAGCGGACCGGGAGCTGATTGTTGTTGCGACCAGTGCTCACAATCACTGCTTGTATTGTGTGGTATCCCACAGTGCATTGCACCGCATCTATTCCAAAAAACCTATGCTGGCTGATCAGGTACCTAAAACTTTAGCAAAACATACTGTTAAACTGTTCACCACCCTCTCAGACTCAGTATTCCTAGAATATTATAGATAATGTGTGTCTGGTCGCACAGGTTGCAGTTAATTACAGGGTTGCGGAGCTGAGCGCGCGTGAGAAGGCCATGCTGGACTTTGCTCTGACAGTCTGCAGGAGTGAAACCGTAACTGAAGAACATCTCAGCACGCTGGAGGCTCATGGATTTGACCGAGAGGATATTTGGGACATTGCTGCCATTGCTGCCTTCTTTGCTCTGTCGAACCGCATGGCCCATCTGACTGACATGAGACCTAACGCAGAGTTTTACAACATGGGGAGAGTGCCGAGAGACAAAGAAAAAGCCTCTGATGGGCAAGCCAAGGACAAATAGACTCTTAGTTATATTATCTATAATATAAAAGTATTAAATAATCATTAAGAGGATTGTTAAAACACTGTTTTGCTAAATATCACCCAAAGTTCTTTCTGTAACCCTTTAACAAATGTTTGCACGCTTAGCTTTTAAGCTTCTTTGATACACACTGTTTTTTCCATTAGTCTTCTCAATGAGAAATGTATCTTTTTAGTTTACTTAAATTAGTTAATATTTATTAAAAAGAGAGAGAGATCTGAATATCACAAATATCTATAACATTTTTTTTTTTTTTGATTGAGTACTTTATTGAACAACAACAATCAACACGAAGTGTTCAAAAGGATAAAAACACAAAAAGCCCATAGGCTTATTTCCATTGTGGTCCTTAAGATGTAGACATACAGCTGTGAGCGGGGTTATTATCTAAAAATGAAACCGTGATAAAACATTAGAAATGTTGGACATGAGCTTTAGCTGAAATAAAATAAAATGATATGATATATCTAAACTTGAACTTCTTTTATTATTTTCATTTAGTTTAACTTGAAGTACTGAAGTATCAAACTAAATTATCTCAAATGAAAACTATGTTGACAATACAATTTTTAAACAACAAAATCTACCAAAAAGGACGGAAACAAAAACGAAACTTAACTGAAGCTATAAAAGCTTAAATTACAATTAAAACGAAAACATGAATTCAAGATATTAACAATGACTGTAATAGTATCTCAGCTATAGTAAAATAACTGTTTAGTTTGGATACGGTTATACATGATTCAGATAATCATCTAATTTATAGGTTATGTACACATTTTAGTTGCAGTTAAGTTTATTAGCTTAAGTGAATAATAGAGCTGCAGATCAGGCCAACAATGAATTATTTTTACCATTAAAAACCTAATTTACCATTAAACATTTTTAGAGAAAAACAATCGTAATAAAATGGAAAACCCCTCATGCACATTAAACTTATGTAGTTGTTTTTAAAATAGTCTTACTTTAACATTAAACAGTTTTGCGTGACTTTTGACTTCACTGGTTTTATTAGGTTTTATGTGACAACATTCCTTTACAACAAGCACTCACAGATTTGATTTTCAAAAATAATTTATTTGTTTCGTCGTAATATTATTTATAAATTTACACATTTATACAAATATTTTTTGGTTTTCCATCTCCCATGATCCAATGTGTAAACACCGACTGAGATCTGGTTCATCTTCTGGTCTGTAAATCTTCATACTGCAATAACAAACCACAGTGTATCAGAGCGGTGCAGTACAACAGTTAAAGCATGTTAGCAAGTAATTCTGAGTGTTTAAAGGTTTTAAATTGGTATGAACCATTATAAGTTATGAATAGATTTCCTGGCATTATTTAGAAATGCTCATAGTTACCTCATATGCTGGTGGAGGAGCGCTTGGGACTGAACTGTAGTTTGGTGGAGGTGCAGCTGAGATCTGGTCATAGGCTGGTGGAGGTATATCTAGGACCGGACTGTAGTTTGGCAGAGGTGCAGCCAGCACATACATGACTGAACTAAAGGACTGTACCACTACAGACGGGTCCGGCTGGCCCATGAACACAACATGGTTGACAGGCAAATCTGCGTTCATGTAACTGATCTCGACACGTCTTGACTGAGAGAGAACCAAAGTTATATTTGTTACACATCTTCAGGATTAGTTTTTTCAAGATGGGACATTTTTAAAGGGATAGTTCACCCAAATAGCAAAATTATGTCATTAATAACTCACCCTCATTTCGTTGCAAACCAGTAAGACCTCTGTTTATCTTCGGAACACAGTTTAAGATATTTTAGATTTAGTCTGAGAGCTCTCAGTCCCTCCATTGAAGCTGTGAACGGTATACTGTCCATGTCCAGAAAGATAAGAAAAACATCATCAAAGTAGTCCATGTGACATCATAGGGTCAGTTGGAATATTTTGAAGCATCGAAAATACAGTTTGGTCCAAAAATAGTAAAAACTACGACTTTATTCAGCATTGTCTTCTCTTCTGGGTCTGTTGTGAGAGAGAGTTCAAAACACTGCAGTTTAGTGATATCCGGTTCGCGAACGATTCATTCAGTTCACCAAATCGAACTGAATCGTTTTAAACGGTTCGTTCACGAGTCAAGAACCGTTTCTGTCAGACGTATCCGATTCGAGAACAGAGGAGCTGATGATACTGCGCATGTGTGATTCAGTGTGAAGCAGACCGACACACAGAGCATCTGAACTGAACTGATTCTTTTGGTGATTGATTCTGAACTGTTTCTGTGCTAATGTTATGAGCCCAGGTAAACCGAAGGCTTGAATCAAGGGCAATCATCGCCAATGACGCCATTATGTTGAGTGCAAAAGAACTGGTGAACCGTTTTCTTCAACCGGTTTATTGAATCAAACTGTCCGAAAGAACAACCGATGATCCGAAAACTGATGCAACCAGTTCTTGACTCGAGAACGAGTCAATGTTTCGCTCAATATCTGGCTCGGCTCATCTTCAGTTCTCTCTTCACAGCAGTTCAGTCAATGAACTGTTTGAGTACATGAATTACTCCGGGATATTGGTTTGTTTGAACTCAGAGGAAGTGTCAGCCACATTAAAAAAGTTAACAGCTTAAGTCATTTGTGGATTAATGCTTATTGGAGATGCGAACCGTTTAAAACGATTCAGTTTGATTTGGTGAACTGGTTCAGAAAGATCCAGTTACATCGAATAGTCCGTTCGCGAACCGGATATGACAAACTGCAGTGTTTTGAACTCTCTCACAACAGACCCAGAAGAGAAGACAATGCTGAATAAAGTCATAGTTCTTGCTATTTTTTTTAACAAAATGTATTTTCGATGCTTCAACAAATTCTAACTGACCCTCCGATGTCACATGGACTACTTTGATGATGTTTTTCTTACCTTTCTGGACATGGACAGTATACCGTACACACAGCTTCAATGGAGGGACTGAGAGCTCTCGGACTAAATCTAAAATATCTTAAACTGTGTTACAAAGATAAACGGAGGTCTTACGGGTTTGGAACGACATGAGGATGAGTTATTAATGACATAATTTTGCTATTTGGGTGAACTAACCCTTTAAGCTCTTGATGAATCTTACCTTTGGTCTGCAGCAGCAGCAACAGAAGGATAAAGCAACAGTGACAGAGAAGATGAGGATGAGAGTATCACAGGCCATCAGGAGAAAACAGATCACACCCTGATCAAATAATAGACACACAGTGATTATGAACTAAAATATGAATCAATAACCGGTTGCCAGATCTAAACAGTATAGAGGATGGGCTATGACACATTGTTGTAGACTATCTCCATCACAATATATAAGGCAAGGCAAGTTTCATCTATGTCTGGTAACACAAGAAATAGTTTGAATCTAGACATATATTTGTACATGTGTGAGATTCAAAGCAACCACTTACCCAACTGTAATAAAAATGAAAGCGTAGAGACACAGCAGCTGCTGCCGTATTGAAACAGCTGAACATTTGTGAGGATTTGACCTATGGTACAGAAGATCTGTTTTAAGATAAAACCCATGAAGTTGCCCTCAAGCAAAAATATTACACGTTTTATTAAAACTGACACTTACCAGACATGGTTTACATGTTCTTGCTGCCGAGACTGTCAATACTCCAGTTAAAATGAACTTCAGAACAGAAATGGAACAGAATTCAGTTTTTGTTCATTGTATAATATTATTTTGGTATTCAGATGATCGACTCACGCTGATTGGTGACCAGAGAAGAGAAAAACGGACATTCCAGATTGTCAAACAGAGTCCCAGTAAGGCTAGCAATAGTTCCAATATCTGTGAGACAAAAACATAAGACTGAGTGCCTGTTTCTTCATGAACACTGAATACTTCTCTTGATGTGGAACAGAAGTGTGTTTTTACCCCCAGAGCCAGTGGCTTGACCTTCAGGAAGCTGGAGACATCATACTGCCCTCGCTGGTGAACTGGCACGGTTGGCATCTCATCAGCGGGTTTTGGCATCTTTGAAAATAAAGAGAGTATCTTGTCTTTGCACGTCTTGTCTTTCTCGTCACCCAAAGCTTACTGAGTGTGGAGAAACAAGGTTTCACTGATCATTCTGTCCTTCTCAAAGAAGGGAGTCAGGATTTACCTGAAGAGCTGCTTAACAACAAAGAGAAAGCATTCCTGTGGTGTTAAAGAATGTAGAGGGCTGCAACGTTATCCTGTCAATCACAATCATAACCCATGGGTTTACCCAGCGACACATGACCAAAGAATGCAGGTCTGAACATCAGCCTGGCTGGCTCATAATACAGTATGTACATATAGATATGACATTGCTTTTATACAACAGTTCATTAAACGAGTTAATTCAATTGAATTGATTATGTAACTGTAACTGGGTGTTTCTTCATCTTTGGACACTATGTCCCAGCCGGGGTTAATTATTAAATCACGTTTAAATTTGTTTCATATTGGAAAATGTGCCAAGTGTGCCCATAGTCAAACCAGGCTGGTGCTGGTCCATCCAGTCAACATCACCAGAATATAGGCTACTAATATGGTCCGGGGAAAAGTGGCAAAATAGGTGTGTTTATATGGTTTATAAAGAGTAGTCTATAGATTGATATAGCAAATTACATTTATTTATTCACACGTGTAACAAATCCCCTTTTACCACCTTAAGATGTATGCAAAATAAATAGACGACTAGAAAATTACACCTAAACTTTAGTAGTACAAGCTACTGTTGTAGTCAGTTATCCATCTGTTTCCAAGCCACTATATTTGACTAAAAAAAAAACAATAGGAAACTTGGGAAATTTTAAAACAGAAGCCTATTGTTAAAAGAATCTGTCATGTGACGCTATGAAAAGATATGTTGAATAGAAGTTTTACTCATCTCTAGCCATCCTCTGCCAGCCCAACACAATCTTTCTTTAAAGAGAATGTAGCGCTCAAATATATATATAGAAACCATGGAGCTGATCATAAACCTGAACATGAATTATTATATCGAGAGATTGCTTTACCTGATGTTGGTGTTGCTCTTGAATCTTGCTGTTTTCATTCTCACGTTATCTAGTAGGTCCATCTTTGTAAAATAAATATGAAAAGACTCCTCCCCTCCAGTCAGTGTAAGAGAAACTCAGTTTAAACATGTTTTGCATGTTTTTTTATTCATCACCAATTGCAGATTATTATTTCTCCCATGGAATAAAAAAGTAAATGCAACTATTTATCCCACAATTCTACAGGTTCTGGTCATATAATTATAATATCATCAAAAAGTTGATTTATTTCAATAATTCCATTCAAAAAGTGAACTGATATATTTCAAATGAATATATTTTCAAATTCAAATTTTGATGATTATAACTGACAACTAAGGAAAATCCCAAATTCAGTATCTCAGAAAATTAGAATATTGTGAAAAGGTTCAATATTGAAGACACCTGGTGCCACACTATAATCAGCTAATTAACTCAAAACACCTGCAAAGCCTTTAAATGGTGTCTCAGTCTAGTTCTGTAGACTACACAATCATGGGGAAGACTGCTGACCTGACAGTTGTCCAAAAGACGACCATTGACACCTTGCTCAAGGAGGGCAAGACACAAAAGGTCATTGCAAAAGAGGCTGGCTGTTCACAGAGCTCTGCGTCCAAGCACATTAAGAGAGGTGAAGGAAAGGAAAAGATGTGGTAGAAAAAAAGTGTACAAGCAATAGGGATAACCGTACCCTGGAGAGGATCGTGAAACAAAACCCATTTAAAAATGTGGGGGAGATTCACAAAGAGTGGACTGCAGCTGGAGTCAGTGCTTCAAGAACCACTACACACAGACGTATACAAGACATGGGTTTCAGTACCTGGTTTTGAGGACTGGTATCCCTGTTCTTAATTGGCCAGCAAACTCACCTGACCTTAACCCCAAAGAAAATCTATGGGGTATTGGGAAGAGGAAGATGTGATATGCCAGACCCAACAATGCAGAAGAGCTGAAGGCCACTATCAGAGCACCCTGGGCTCTCATAACACCTGAGAGGTGCCACAGACCGATCAACTCCATGCCACGCTGCACTGCTGCAGTAATTCAGGCAAAAGGAGCCACAACTAAGTATTTAGTGCTGTACATGCTTATACTTTTCATGTTCATACTTTTCAGCTGGCCAAGATTTCTAAAAATCCTTTCTTTGAACTGGTCTTAAAGCTGCGGTAGGTAACTTTTGACGCTCTAGCGGTTAATAAACAGAACTGCTTGCGGAAGAACATCGTAGCCGGAACTACTTCTCTCTGTTTATGTCTATGAAGAATCACGAAGGTACTGGGTTACTCTGCTGCGGTACCCCCGAAGCAATCTAAAATAGTCCAAATATAAACACTTTTTATAGGTGCACCCTATTGATTCAGGACAAGCTAAAAACATGGTTTGGAAAATGGATTCATGGTGTACTCGCTTATTATATAAATTTTTCTACATTTTGAACACAAACAAAGTTACGGACCGCAGCTCTGATTGGTTGCTTCTTAATGGGAGCGATGTATTTCTGCAAATGGCAATAGGACCACTGGGAGGAGCCAGAGGAACTTGATTTTTTCACAGATTATCTGTCTCATATTCTACTGTCAGGACATAATGACAGCTTTAACAAATATGTAAAAAAAAAAAAATTTTTTACAAAAGTTACCTACTGCAGCTTTAAGTAATATTCTAATTTTCTGAGATACTTCATTTGGGTTTTTCCTTAGTTGTCAGTTATAAACATCAAAATTAAAAGAAATAAACAATTGAAATATATCAGTCTGTGTGTAATGAATGAATATAATATACAAGTTTCACTTTTTGAATGGAATTAGTGAAATAAATCAACTGTTTGATTGTAATTATATGACCAGAACCTGTATATCTGTATGAACTTCATAACTCATAATTGCATTTTATCTCACAATTCTGAAAAAAGCTATTGTCAGAACTGAGTCATGAAGTCTGAATTGAGATAAATTTCTCACAATTGATATAAACGCGCAGTTTTGAGGAAAAAAAAAAATCTAAATTGCAAAATATAATCTCACAATTGTAAGAAAAAAGTATTTGTATCTCTTAATATGCTTTTTTATTCTTTACTCTGTGGTGGAAATAAGCTTAACAGAACATAAATTTGTTAGGCTTTGATTATTAATTTAAAGGAGAGAGATCTAAATATCTAGTTGCACAAATGCATTCATAAAACACTATAACGCAGTTGTGAGAATACTGTTTGAAATAAATTAGCATGAAAGGCTGTCCTATGCAATCAGATATTCATCTACTTTATTAATTTAATTACAGTATTCTAACATTTTTCATTGATTTTATTAGCTGTGATCTGAACTAAATAATAGAGCAGGTAATCAGACCCACAGAGTAGTTTTCTGGCCATCTAATCCCATCTTCATGCTGAAATGAAGTGTTAATGTGAATATGCAGTGTTTTGTTTTCAGGTCTTCTGAAATATTTCTGAACAGGTTATGCTGTACTAGAAGTTAAGGGCTGGAAATAGTATTTTGTGACAGCACAGGTCAAACACAAATTAGAATCTAAAATTGTCATTCTATCTTCAGACCATAATTCTAAAAATTAATGAATAGTCAATTTATAACTTGATTGTGCAAACCACTTGCTTGAGTGATGCAAATTACAACATTACTATTTAATTTAAAGTACACTTTGAACACTAAGATAAGATTTTAAATGTTAAGTCTGTCTGTAAATCAATCGTGTGCCGTTTACTGTGTTGAATTAAAAAGTAGAAAATGCACATAAATTAAGAAAACTGCCAATTTATTATATAAAATCAAATCAAACAAAACAGTCATTTGGGGAAATATACAACAAATGAAACATAATGAAAACGTAAGACTCTGAGGCATGTTTCTCATCCATTCGATTTACAAACTTCTAAAGTATAATCTTTGGTTTTCCAACACCATAAATTGTGCAAACGTCAAACATTCCGAAGATATTATTCATCTTCTGGCCTGAAAATCTTCATGCTGCAATAACAGAACACAGTGTATCAGAGCTGTGCAGTACGGCAAATACAGCAAATATAATCAGAGGTTGAGATTATTTGTGTGTATTAACCATTTTTAAATATATTTTCTGATTTAGTAGGTCTGCACTTACTTAGAAATGCTCATAATTACCTCATATGCTGGTGGAGGGGTACTTGGGACTGGACTGTAGTTTGGTGGAAGTGCATCTGAGACTTTTTCGTAGTTGGATGGAGGTGTAGTTGGTACTGGACTATACATTGGTGGAGATGCATTGGGGACGTGACCGTGATTTGGCAGAGGCGCCAGTGGGACCGGGGCCACAGCATAGGCGTCCGGCTGGCCCATCGGCATGATGGGGTTGACAGGCAAATCTGTGGTCATATAACTGACCATGACAGGGATTGACTGAGAGAGAACCAACATGATGTCAGTTATACAAACTATTCCATCAGATTTTTTAAAGCATGTTTTAATCCTTTGATAATGTTTACCTTTGGTCTGCAGCAACAGGAACAGGAGGTTACGGCAACAACAAGAGATAAGATGAAGATCAGGATATCACAGATGACAGGGATGTAGAAGAACACATCTGAAGTAACCTAATTAATAGCGAAACAGGGATTAATATAATCATAAATATGACTCAAAAACCAGTTGGCAGTTCTAAAGAGTTTAAAAGACAGATTAGACACTGTGAAATGGTTGTAGACTATCAGTGTCACAATATACACGAGGTAACTAAACCGCTTGTAAACAATATATCACGTAATGATTACCTCAGAAAAGCCAATGGCCATAAACTAGTTACTCAGCTGGAAAAAATAGACTACTCTGGAGAGGAGCAGTTTTATACATTTTTGCACTATATTCCACTGTTCCACTGCACAGGGTTGGAGCTTCTTTTGCCTTACTGCATTAATTATTTGTGGCACAGATTCAACAAGGTGCTGGAAATATTGAGATTTTGGCCCATACTGACATGATAGTATCAAGCCCAAAAGCACTTCAAACCAGACCCCCTTAAATTTTTCACTCTTTGTTATATTGCAGCCATTTGCTAAAATAGTTGAAGTTCATTTTTTTTCCTCATTAATGTACACACAGCACCCCATATTGACAGAAAAACACAGAATTGTTGACATTTTTGCAGATTTATTAAAAAAGAAAAACTGAAATATCACATGGTCATAAGTATTTGCTGTGGCACTCATATATTTAACTCAGGGTTATGTCCATTTCTTCTGATCATCCTTAAGATGGTTCTACGCCTTCATTTGAGTCCAGCTGTGTTTGATTATACTGATTGGACTTGATTAGGAAAGCCACACACCTGTCTATATAAGACCTTACAGCTCACAGTGCAGGTCAGAGCAAATGAGAATCATGAGGTCAAAGGAACTGCCTGAAGAGCTCAGAGACAAAATTGTGTCAAGGCTAGGATCTGGCCAAGGTTCTGCTGCGCTTAAGGTTCCCAAGAGCACAGTGTATCCTGCATAATCCTTAAATGGAAGATGTTTGGGGCGACCAGAACCCTTCCTAGTCGGAAGTTATAGGAAGTCAACCATCACTGCCGCCCTCCACCAGTCGGGACTTTATTGCAGAGTGGCCCGACAGAAGCCTCTCCTCAGTGCAAGACACATGAAAGCCCGCATGGAGTTTGCAAAAAAAAACACCTGAAGGATTCTCTCGCCAGATGAGACCAAGATACTTGAACTTTCTGGGCTGAATTCTAAGCGGTATGTGTGGAGAAAACCAGGCACTGCTCATCACCTGTCCAATACAGTCCCAACAGTGAAGCATGGTGGTGGCAGCATCATGCTGTGGGGGTGTTTTTCAGATGCAGGGACAGGACGACTGGTTGCAATTGAGGGAAAGATGAATGCGGCCAAATAAAGGGATATCCTGGACGAAAACCTTCTCCAGAGTGCTCCGGACCTCAGACTGGGCCGAAGGTTCACCTTCCAACAAGACAATGACCCTAAGCACACAGCTAAAATAACGAAGGAGTGGATTCACAACAACTCCGTGACCATTCTTGAATGGCCCAGCCAAAGCTCTGACTTAAACCCAATTGAGCATCTCTGGAGAGACCTGACAATGGCTCTCAACCAACATTTACCATCCAACCTGACAGAATTGGAGAGGATCTGCAAGGAGGAATGGCAGAGGATCCCCAAATCCAGGTGTGAAAATCTTGTTGCATCTTTCCCAAAAAGACTCATGTCTGTATTCGATCAAAAGGGTGCTTCTACTAAATACTGAGCAAAGTTTCTGAATACTAAGGATCATGTGACATTTCAGCAACCATTCTGTGTTTTTCTGTCAGTATGGGGTGCTGTGTACATTAATGAGGAAAAAAATGAACTTAAATGCTTTTAACAAATGGCTGCAATATAACAGTGAAAATTTTAAGAAAATTTTATACTTTCCATACCCACTGTACATTTAAATTACCCTCATTTGGATAATTCAACTGCTGACTAGAGCAGTTGAAGGGGTGTACCTAATAAAGTGGCTGGTGAGTGTATATCCAAATGAATCGACATTGAATCTAATTTGAATTGGAATCAAATCGCAAGCTTGTGAAACTGAATTGAAATTTGTGTAAATACCCAGCCTACTAGACACACACATACTGTATTAGTGTAACCACTTACCCAACGGAAAATAAAGGGAACACGGAGGGAGAAAGTAACTACCGCACAATTCACAAAGCTGAGCATTTGTGAGGTTTTGACCTACAATACAAAACAAACAAATGAATAAAATTCCCCTAATGTTTGCATTCTTAAACATAGGCCTATTGCTTCTTCTCAAGACAGTGACGTAGACACTTACCAGACGCGGTTTACGTGTGTGTGCAGCTGCGACTGTTATAGCTCCAATTATGAAGAACTGCAGAATAGAAATGGAACAGAAATTAGTTTTTGTTCTCTGTATAATGTTGTACTGATACAGAAATGATTAACTTACAATGACTGGTGACCAGATAAGGATAAAATTCTTTTTCCAGATTATCAAACAGAGTTTCAATAAGGTTATCAATATTTCCAAAATCTGCAATACAAAAACATAAGATATAGTGCCAGTAAATCCATACACACTGAACACCGGCGAGGCAAGAAGAAGAGATGTGGATCTAAATGCAGCTTGGTTTATTTAACAAAATCACAGAGATGAACCCAGGAGGAGACAGAAACCAGATAACTTTACATACAAAAATAAACACAATACTTCACAAAAATAAATGAAGACTTAAAGGGATACTCCACCCCAAAAAGAAATGAATCACTTACCCCCATGTTGTTCCAAACCCTTAAAAGCTTCTTTCGTCATTCGAACACAATTTAAGATATTTTGGATGAAACCGGGAGGCTTGTGACTGCCCCATTGACTGCCAAGTAAAATACACTGTCAAGGTCCAGAAAGGGATGAAAAGTATCATCAGAATAGTGCATCTGCCATCAGTGGTTCAACTGTAATGTTATGAAGCGACGAGAATACTTTTAGCACACAAAAAAAACTAAAATAATGACTTTATTAAAAATGTTTCTCCTCTATGTCTCTCTGCATCACCATATCGCCATTTTGGAGAATTTGAGCTGGACAAAAACTGCGTATGCTCTTCTGTGTCAGCCGCAACACAAGGATACTTTTCTACATGTATTTACACTTTGATTTAAACAAAAACAGCACATCTGAGCAGCGCGGCTGACATGGAAGAGCATACGTTTCTCCAAAATGTCGCTACACAAAAGAGATAAACTGTTAAATAAAGTCCTTATTCATGTTTTCTTCACGTACAAATAGTATTCTCGTCACTTCATAACATTACAGTTGAACCACTGATGGTAGATGCACAATTCTGACGATGTCTTTCATCCTTTTCTGGACCTTGACAGTGTAAGTTACATGGCAGTCAATGGGACAGTCACAAGCCTCCCGGTTTTCATCCAAAATATGTTAAATTGAGTTATGAAGACAAACGAAGCTTTTACGGGTTTGGAACGACATGGAGGTAAGTGATTAATGACAAAATTTTATTTTTAGGGAGAAGTGTCCCTTTAAACAAGATGATAATGGAAACAAAGGACACAGGAAATAAAGAGTAACAGGACCTAAAACCAACACAGAACATGACAAGTTTGTTTTACCCCCAAAGCCAGTGGCTTGACCTTCAGGAACCTGGAGACTTCATACTGCTGTTGCTGGTAAAATGGCGTGGTTATCATCGCAACAGTTGGTTCTGGCATCTTGGAGAGTATCTGTACACGTCTTCTTCCAAGGTTATTGTATGCCTACAGGAAGAGAATACTATATTAATCTATAGTAAATACAATAGAAGTTTTGAACCAAACTATAGTAAAGTATCAATTAATTTGTTGTAGTAATTCTATAGTTGCTGTGGTAATATAACTATTGTAATATAAACAAATGACTTTACCCCAATACTGTACTAGGTTTTTTACAACTATAGGGTATACAGTAATAATACTAGAATACACTACAGTTCACTGTAGTAAAAACTAAAGTATACTACAGTATTTATTAGTTTATCAGTTAACTAGTTAATACTACAGAATGCTCTAGCATTCATTAACAAAGTGTTATAAATATTACAATATATACAACATAATACACTTTACTACTTTACACATATACTATAGTATGGTTAAAAAACTACAGTATTTACTATAAATTACAATAGTATTTTTTTTTTCATGTGGGACATTGATCACATTTTGAACATACTGTACATTTTCTCAAATGTATATTTACAAAGCCTAGATAAGGATATGAAATAATGTATTTTTATCTTCTGAATGCAAGTCTATGACACCGTCATAATTCGTTTACATGTGCTATTTTATGCTCAGACACTTGTTCTGTAAATGAAAAGATTACAAAAATACCCAAAGATCCAGGTGACGTGACATTTAAGATCTGTTTTTGCCATCCAATCAGCATTTCTCAGTTATAATAATAAAGCGATTGGTGTATATTTAGTGTAAATGTTTTTCAGTCCGAAAGTATTCCAACTTACGTTGCTTATATTTGTACGTCGTTTCCTCTAGCGGTTCAAATCTAATCTGAATAAAAGATCGTCTCGCAGAATCGACCAAATAAGGGCACACAGTTTTACTCAATAAATCAGAATTGCTCAACTAATCACTTGAGCGAATGATTGAGTAACTCATTCTCGGGGACAGTCAGGATATGTTTATACATGTGCCAAAGTGTTGTACCTCACGTCTAGCTAGTTATTCTCCCAAACCTCTGCCTCACACACAACCTTTACAGCTCAGCTCATCTTTAGGAGAAAGTAGCTAGTTCTCAACCGTCATTCTACAGCCTCCATGCCATTCTACATATGTATGTAAAGGGAATATGTAAAAAGATCAAATAAAACACGGTATTGAGAAACAACGAGCTTTATTAGCCTACCTAAAGATGATGTCGCTCTTGTCTCCGATCTTCTTATTTTCAGTTTCATCTAGTGTTTGTCTGTCTGCGTGAACACAGACTCCTCCCCTCCAGCTAGTGCGTGTCATTGCACGCAGTCAACTTATCTGGAACTCCAAAATATATAAATAAATCAAAATCAAAAAATCCCCATCATATCAGTTGAAATTTTGCTAAACATTAAAATCTGTCGGTAAGCAGTCTTTTAAGAGAATGTGCTATTCAGGAAGTGAATCGTCTGTAGCCAAAAGTGCAGCATAAAATTACTGAAGCCGTGTGTGTGTGTGTGTGTGTGTGTTTGCAAAGAAGAAGCGGCTAATGTTTATTTTGGATTGATGTAATTTTATAGTTCACAACAAAAACGCTCTGGGAATGTGGTGACAGTGGAACAGTGATTGGTTGTTGCACAACCGTGACATCAAGGTCGGTTTATTATTATTGTTATATATATATATATATATATATATATATATATATATATATATATATATATATATATATATATATATATATATATACAATGTTAAATTTATTGGGATGTAATTCATTACAATTATATAGGGCTTTTCTAGACACTCAAAGCGCTTTACATTTTCAGGGGGTATCTCTTCATCCATTACCAGTGTGCAAAATCCAGTGTTGGGGAAAGTTACTTTTAAAAGTCATCTATTACAATATTGTGTTACTCCCTAAAAATGGAGGAACGCAAGTTATGGAATGAAGTACACTTCATCTACAGCGATATCATTGAGTTGATTGCAAATAAATGCACAGACACTATTTAAACTGAACAGAGATGACATCACTGAATTCAATGATGAACTGCCTTTAACTATCATTTTGCATTATTGACACACTGTTTTCCAAATGAATGTTGTTCAGTGCTTTGACACAATGTATTTTGTTTAAAGCACTATATAAATAAAAATAAAGGTGAAGTAATGCATTATGTTACTTTTGTGTTACTTTCACGTTACTTTTTAAATAAGATCAGGGTTTGAATTTTTTTAATATGAGAAGTTCTATTTAAAGCAAATGTGAAAGCCCTTTCACACCAAAAAGTGTGATGAATAAGCCTCAGGCTGAAGGAAAAGTAAATTCACGTCTATACAGTAGAACACACACTGTAAAAAATCATAAGTTGGACCAACTTAAGATTTTAAGGCAACCAGCTTCAGCAGATTTTTGAGTTTACTCAACTTAAAGGTCAATAAGTTGTACAAACATTTGTGCATGTTTAATCAACATAAACTTGCACGTGCATATATTAAGTTAAACAAACTTTTAGTTATACTTATTATTTTGTGTTTAGTTGACTAGGAGAAGAAGGTTCAACACTCTTCAGCAATAAAAAACAATGAAGCACAATTGTTAGTTTATTTAAAGTCATTTTTGCTTACTGGATCATCAAAGGTCAGCCGCAAATACATTAGTTAATAAAATGAGATTAGATTTGTGTTATTTAATTATTGCAGGTTTGTGTCATATTCTGAGTTTGCATTTCACTTTTTTATTTAATTATGATTAATACTAAATCTGTTTTTTGCGAGTGGGAAGAATAAATTCACATTTAGTATGTCAATAAATGGGAAAACAAAGTAACTGGTGATACTTTTTTTATATATATATTTTTTCTTGTAAATTAAAGAGTAATGCATTACTAGTTACTTGAAAAAAGTAATCTGATTACATAACTCACGTTATTTGTAATGCATTCCCCCAACACTGGCACTCCATCTGGATGACGCGACATAGCCATAGTGCGCCAGAATTTTACTGGTGTAGAGGAGACAGAGTGATGAAGCCAATCAGAAGATATGGGGATTGTTAAGAGACCATGATGATCAGAGGCCAATGGGCAAATATGGTAAGGATGCCGCGGTTACATCTCTTCTCTTTTTGAAAGACATCCTGGGATTTTTAATGACCACAGACCACAGATTTTTAATGACCATTCAGGACCTCGGTTTAACATCTCATGCAAAGAACAGTGCTTGTTGACAGCATAGTATCCCCATCTCTGTACTGTGGTGCTAGGACCCACACAGACCACAGGGTGAGCACTCCCTGCTGGCCTCACTAACACCTCTTCTAAGTGACCTAGATTTCCCAGGAGGTCTCCCATCCAGGTACTGACCAGGCTAAACTCTGCTTAGCTTCAGTAGGCGACCAGTTTTGGGCTGCAGGGTGATTTGGCTGCCTATGGGGCTGGGTTAAAAACAAAGGGAATTTGGCCCAGAGTGAAGGAAAAATGTTTTTCCACATGAGATTTCATGGACTATAAATTCTTTACTTGCTCCACTTTGTGGTAACTGAAAGAGGTTTGAATTGGTTCTTGTAATAAGTGAACACAACCTTTTTTATATTATTCTAGCAGCAGGAGACGTATGGATGCATACTGCCCATCACAGGCATCTGATTGGTTGCGGACACTGCTGCCACTTTCTGACTGGATGTCCTGATCCTCCAGCTTTGGCAGCTGCCAGCAACTGACTTTTGGCTGCCACTGAACCCTTACTGCAAAAGGACTGTCACAACTTCAGTTTCATGCTGACATTAATATAAAAAATGAAATAGGCTAATAAAAAAAAAAGTTTCAATGTTTAGCCATTCAAAAAAAAAATAATTATTACTGAATCTCTGTGTCTGGACCTCTGTATATGGATCTTTATATTCTTCTTAATAAAATACTAGCCTGAAACTTTGCCTGTCTTCATCTTCACTGGACTTTAAATGTGACCAAATACTGGACCTAGAAAATACATGGAAATTGCAGCTAATGTTGCTCCAGTGATGAGTATTAGCATGTCTGGATGAAGAGGATTGGAAGAGAAACAGCTTCCCCCCCAACTCCCACCCATAAACATCTTCCGCCTCTAGTGATGGTTCCCCCATTATTTCCACCATGGGCCTCCAGTGACTGCAGTGACCCTCTGATCTGGACACAGACTGGATCTGGTGGCCACGGTGACCTCGGAACAAGAGAGAAACAGACAAATATTAGCGTAGATGCCATTCTTCTAATGATGTAGAAAGTACGGTGTTATGTGAAGTGTTTCCGGTTCCGGTTTACCTAATTAATGCAGCCTAAAAATCCTGTAACGGATTTGGATATTAAAAGCATATTAGTATGTTATGTGTATGCCAGGTTAAAGAGATGGGTCTTTAATCTAGATTTAAACTGCAAGAGTGTGTCTGCCTCTCGAACAATGTTAGGTAGGTTATTCCAGAGTTTAGGCGCCAAATAGGAAAAGGATCTGCCGCCCGCAGTTGATTTTGATATACTAGGTATTATCAAATTGCCTGAGTTTTGAGAACGTAGCGGACGTAGAGGAGTATACTGTAAAAGGAGCTCATTCAAATACTGAGGTGCTAAACCATTCAGGGCTTTATATGTAATAAGCAATATTTTAAAATCTATACGATAGATTTATTCATCCTGCCATCGCCTTCTCCGTGGATACTCAAGCCATCAACTTCCTTCCCTCCCTCCATCTGCTCTGCTGTGGTGTTTGGCTTCTCAGGATGCTCTGCATTGACAGTTTCAAACCCTGACTGATCCACCTCACCTGCTCTAGTCCTGTCCCCTTCTGTCAACAAACAAACCCTGAAAGCAGTTATTTTAAGTCCATTCAGTCAGTCTTACAGATAAGGTTTCTCATGTTTCCTCCCTGACTCTCACAGACAGATGCGGTTACCAAGCAACCGCTCTTGTAGCTATATCAGTATCAGAGGCTGGAGTGGGGGGATGCTGCTCAATGTGATGCTGAGCCGCTCTCTCATTGGCCACGACTCCCTGACCAGTGTCCCCATTGGACGAGAGCACGTCCCTCAGCATCTCTGTGTCTCCCTCTCTGTGATATGCTTTGGAGGAGGAGTCTATGCAGCAGAACAGACAGAATTGCACCCCTCCCTCATTCTTTTGCACAAACATCAGTATGCCTACGCACAAGTCCAGCTGTCATGTGTTTACCTCTGATTTCAGGAAAACCCAACAAGAATGATTTAACCGGAAGAGTGTAGATGCGTCCCAGCTGAGCCAAGAGATTGTGCTTTTTCTTCAGCCTCTATATCATCTGCCTCTTCGTGTGGACTTACTGCTCACAAACCCCATGACGCTTTGCAGCAGACCTTCATGCTGATGGCTGAAAAATGGATGGTGTGCTGCTCATCCATCAAACAAACACGCACCTTCACAGACACCTCTTATACAAACCAACACCGCAATGGAACTGAATGAATATATCAGCAGCTGAACACGATTGTTAGCACAGCAATGTGACAGAAGGTAAAAGAGTGTTTTTCTAAGTATTTCGTGTTATTCATTTGAATTTTCCTTTTCATTCATGATGTCTGGATGTTTACATGCATAAATGTGGTTTGTGATCCCTTTTAATGGCTTATTGAACAGATGGAGATGTTAATATACATATGTGGCAGATCCCCCCCACCCCCCCCCCCATCCCCTGATGATCTGATGTTTTATTGATGTAGAACAGGATTACATCCACTAATCTCAAATCTAGGCCCATTGCAATACATCAGGGCTATACTGTACATAATCTGGATGGTTGTGGTTTATCTCTGCTGGCGCTCATGTGACCTGTATGTTTGAATATCAGTGTCTGGAATCGTTCCAGCAGGTGAGAGAGTCTCTCTGGCAGACATCAAGACACCGGTATCATGTCATAACCCTTCCTCTCAGATTTTAAGGCTGATCATGAGACTCCGCCTCTTTGCAGGATTGGTAGAGCTGCAGCCCCGCCCCGTTCTGTCTCAGAATGCTGAGCCCAGTTCTCTGTTCCGATCTCGCAGCCTTGGAGCCAGAGTACACAGAGGGTAACACACACACACACACACACACACACACACACACACACACACACACACACACACACAATCACACGCTACAATACACTCACAGTGGCTACACTGCCAGTCAAATGTTTGGACACACTTGACTGAATTTGTTCCTTGTAAGGGCTTTGCTGAAATGCTTGAAATTACTTTTCTAGACCATGATAAGCATCTTTATATGAAACAGTCCAACAAGTGGGAACTAGTTCAATGCTGTTTACAACCATCCCATGATGATAACTCATGAGGTTTTGAGAGAGAGCAAGCATTAGAGCGAGACTATTAAAGTTTTTAATCATTTGGATTAATTTTTATTTTTTAAATTTTTTTATTTAATTTCATTAGTAGTGTTTTTGTCCTGTTTTTGTAGTTTTTTTATATATTCGTTTCATTAATGTTATTAGTCATTTTAGTACATAAAGTTACACTATGAAAATGAGAAATGCTTCCTTAGCAACTAGCTGAAATAAAACAAGTATAAGTTGTATATGTATAGATGTGTTTTTTTTTTCATTTAACTATAATAATCCTGGTGTAACCCTGTTTTTGACATTGTATTTGTTTAGTTTGGCAAAGCAGTGTCAGGCACATCTGATCTTAAACAATAGATAGAGGCCTCTGCAGGATTTATTCTTGATTTGATTCTTGTGTGTGATCCAGCGGATGTCATCTCTACGGTGGAGTTCAACCAGTCCGGAGAGTTCTTGGCCACGGGTGATAGGGGTGGGAGAGTTGTCATCTTTCAGAGAGAACCACAGGTTAGACAAATCTCTGACTAACACGTTGATTTATGTTCCCTTTTTCACAAACTTCCTTTTGAAACAGGAAGCTAGAACAGGACACTGAAGCATTTTTGTTTGATTGTTATCTTCTTTTTTGTCAGTCAGTAACTTTCAGTTTACGTCAGTGACACCATTATTGTCTTGCTGTTGTGAGTTGGAGGCAGGTGGTGTTTATAATACATTGGGAGGATACATTATCATTCTAGAAAATGTTTTATTGGACAAAACTGTCTAACTACCCCCAAAAGATGGATGACACAAGAGCAGAACGAAGGCCTAGTTAAATGACTCGTAAAATCTGCTTTACGGATCTTGTCACTTTTGACAGATTGTGTAAGAAGTGTTTTATGAATGATTTACACCCAAGTTTATTCCCCTCATGTTTTTACAATGAGACCCAATAAATGGTAAATGCGCGTATCCTGTAAATGTTTATTTTGTAACATGTATGATGATGTAAACATGTATTATGCCAATTACATAAGCGATATCAACTCAATGCAAAACATCAAATTCTCAAAGATACCTACCCGACTTTTAGACTTTTTTTGTAGTTTCCATTCACCACTATAGAGGTTTACTTACCTAAGATACTGTATAACTTCCACTTCTCTGGAAATGTGAAAAGTCCATTAATTCTGTTGTGGACACAGTTAATTAATTCATGCAAACAGTGTGACTATTTTCTGTTATCTTGTCCCCTTACCTCTCTCTTTTAGGGCGAATATAATGTTTATAGTACATTTCAGAGTCATGAGCCTGAGTTCGATTACCTGAAAAGTTTGGAGATTGAGGAGAAAATCAATAAGATTCGCTGGCTGCCTCTGCATAACCCCGCCCACTTCCTCCTCGCCACCAATGGTAAGAGCTGAAACCCTTGCTAACATAACGCTGAAACACAGTACTGTTTCTTTAAGAATAACATACTTTTTCTACTTCTTTCCAGACAAGACCATAAAGCTGTGGAAGGTGAGTGAGAGAGATAAGCGAGCCGAAGGCTATAATCTGAGAGATGAGGAGGGCAGACTGAAGGACCTCTCTACAGTCACCACTCTACAGGTGTGTTGCATTTCTCCTTCTGTTTCCTTCTCTGTTTGAGTTTGTTTCCTGATGTGAATTACTGCATTGTCCAGGTGCCAGTCCTGCGGCCGATGGATCTCCTGGTGGAGGCGTCTCCACGGCGTGTTTTTGCTAACGCTCATGCATATCACATCAACTCCATCAGTGTCAACAGCGACTGTGAGACGTACCTGTCTGCCGACGACCTGAGAATAAACCTGTGGCACCTCAACATCACTGACCGCAGCTTCAGTATCCTCATGCTTCGCACCGTAAGACAGAACTACACAGAGAGATATGGGGTGTTATAATTGTGTTTATTAAGCAAAAATGTAGTTTTTGACATATTGTCACCAAAAATATTTTCAGAGGAAATATAGAAGAAAGCATTTTGCTCTGTTTATTCGAAGCACTCACTGCAGTTGTTCGCTTGTTGCTTTAAATGCACGAGCTCTTTAAAGTCAGGTGGATTCTGATTGGCTTTGAATGTTTTCTGTCATTCATCACCTGGGGAAAGAAATCAGTTTGATACTTGTTCTAACAATATTGTTGCTTTGTGTCGTAATCATAATATAGTTGTAGTGGGGATTTCCCAATTCTCATAGAACTTGAATGAATATTAAAACATTATAATGATTGTTATCATTATATAGGTGTCTTTTATGCTGTTTATGGGCCTTAACTAGAAGCCCATTTCTGCCACTGAGTCAAAAAATAAGTTATCTGTGACTTTATCTCACGATTCTGATTGTTTTTCTTGCACTTGTGAGTGTATATCTAGAAATTGTGAGTTTTTTTTATATCTTGCAACAACTTTTTTCACAGAATTGCTAGATGTAAACTTGCAATTGCGAATTATAAAGTCAAAATTGCGTGTTATATAGACTACTCATAATTTTGAGAAATAAAGTGAGATAAAAGCTTGCAATTCTAATTTTTTCCCACAGTTGTGAGTATATATCACATAATTCTTACACTTGTGCGTTTGTATCTTGTAATTCTGAAACTATATTTGCAATTGCAAGAAAAAAGTCTTTAAATTGTGACAGTAGGCCTGCCCTTGTTTTTTTTTTGTTTGTTTTTTTTTGGCTGCAACAGGCTACCGTCCTCAAAAGTTAATGCCCTTAAAAAATAATGCCATTAAAAGTCCAGTAGATTTTGTTTTCCGGTTAGTGTTAGGTTTTTATAGTTCATCAGCTGGAAAAAAAATAGTTATGAAAAACAATATATTTTCTCTGATTTTATTGTTGTAGTTCATTGTTGTGTAAATTTCCCAGTCCATTGTATGATTATTAAAAATGTATCATTATATGAATCATCCTTGCTGTGAACTGGCCTTTAAAAGACGTGTTGGGTTTCCTCAGTGAATTTCTCTCAGATATTGTGGATCTGAAGCCTGAAAACATGGAGGACCTCAGTGAGGTGATCACGGTGGCCGAGTTTCACCCTCACCACTGCCACCTGCTGGCCTTCAGCAGCAGCACAGGAACCACGCGCCTCTGCGACATGAGAGCGCGCGCACTCTGTGACCAGCACGCCAAGCGTGAGCCGCGCATGCGCATTCTGCACATTCTTTGCTGGTCTTGCAACAGCATAACCACGTTCCAAGATTACAAAGATGTTTGATCCAGGAACATACCCACTAAAACACCCACATTACAAGACTTCTAAAAAGAAATATATATTTTTTAGGTTTAATAAAATGTTACTTAAGTTTAAGTAAATCACTTAAAGTTCCAGAATTGAAACCCAGTTTGCCACTGCCAGAATTTAATGTAAAGTGTTTTACTTTGAATGAATGTCCTAATAGTTGGTATGTTGTTATGTCATGTGTCTATGTGCAAACTCCATTAGTGTTTGAAGAAGCAGTGGATCCATCCCGGCGGTCCTTCTTCTCCGAGATCGTTTCCTCGGTGTCAGATGTGAAGTTCAGTCACAGCGGTCGATACCTGCTCACTAGAGATTACCTCACCGTTAAAGTCTGGGACATCAACATGGAAAATAAACCAGTGGAAACATACCAGGTCTCTCACCTATGCACTCACTCATATGAGAAAACATGCTTCTCAATGCACGTGAAGAGGGTTTGGCTTCACTAAGAGACTCATTACTGTAAAAATAGAAATAGGTGTGAAATTATGGAGATAAAATGTTGGATTTTATATATATTTATTGCACTTAAGCTGAAATAAACTCTTAAAATATGTGGAACTTATTTATTTTGTATTACGTTTAAAGTTTCTGCCTTCTATTAACAATATATTATTATTTAAAAAAATAAATATAATTTAAAGATAATATTAAAAAAGAAAATTACCTTTACCTATTGTTAAATAAAACTAAAACCTGTTATTATTAAATTACGTTATCATTAAAAATAATTGTTGTTAAATAATTTAAAAAAAAATACAACTACATCTTAATATTAAATGGTAAAACTTCAAAATAAGTTTAAAGTACTGATATGACTAAAACTCAATATAGTTATAATTAAAACAACATAAAATACACACAAATATATACAAATAAAGATGACTAAAATTACTAAAACTTTACCAAAAAAAATAACCGCTGGTAAAATCTTAAATACTATAATAGTATATCAGTTATACTAAAATACATATACACAGATATATGCACATGATATAATGTTAAATGAAGTAGATTTACCTTACAATTTGGTAAATCTTACATATTTCTATTATTATTGTTATTATTGTTCTTTTTTATTTATTGAATGTTTTTAGTGATGTGTGTGTGTGTATATATGTATGTGTGTGTGTGTGTGTGTGTGTGTGTATATATATATATATATATAATATACTTTACAATATAAATCCAGCCACTTTGATGAAATGTATAAGAATTTGATGCAGTTAGACAAAAGTTAAGGTACAAATCTTTAAAAATGCCTTTCATTCTCTATTGGAAAGCAGGAACAGTACGGTTTTTACAGCTACAAGCATCATTCCTGTTATACGGTTATATATAAAGAAGCTTGACTGCACACTAAACATGACTAACCTTTACTCTAATGTTTTTCTACAGAATTCTCATGTCTGCTTGTGTTTTTAGGTCCACGACTACCTGCGAACCAAATTGTGCTCTTTGTATGAAAGCGATTGTATTTTTGACAAGTTTGAATGTGCCTGGAACGGAACGGACAGGTGAGGCCAGTCACCCTCAAAACATCACCTTTGACCTTTTGAACCATAACCAGCATCTGTTCCCTCTCAATCCCTCTCTTCTTCCTCTGCAGCGTGATCATGACAGGGGCTTACAACAACTACTTCCGAATGTTTGACCGGGCGAGTCTGCGTGACGTGACCCTGGAGGCCAGCCGGGAGGTGTGTAAGCGGCGGGCCGTCCTGCAGCCGCGGCGGGTGTGTGTGGGCAAGAAACGGAAAGAGACGGACGTCAGCGTGGACAGTCTGGACTTCAGGAAGAAAATCCTCCATACCGCCTGGCATCCCGAAGAAAACATCATCGCCATTGCGGCCAGCAACAACCTGTACATTTTTCAGGACAGACTGACGCCCAATGGACATCACAACACGCCCGAAATACAGAGTGCACCTCCCAAGTGGCAGACGCAAGCAAACCCTCCCACATACTAAATTCAGTTCATGCCCTTTATGATCACATTACCCATTTGGATTCAGTGTCGCCAGCATCACAACAAACTGTTATGAAAATACATATCCCCCAAAATTGAATAATAGGAACTATAACTGTGGTCCGAATGAGAATGTATCGCTCAGATGCTAGCGCATGGCATGCAGTATGAACACTCGGGTTAGATGATGTGAAGCCACCCTGACACATTCAGATGGCACATGCATGTTTACAAAGCTATTGAACAGGGCTTATTTAACAAAGTCGATTGTAAACGAATCAGATGCTTTCTAACGCTCTGCAGTGCTTGTGTAGAATTAAGTGCCCATTCGTTTTCTTTGGTTTGACAAACTGCTCAGGGACTCTCTAAGGCCTCTTCTTATGTTCAATGGCAAAACGCACCAAAACGAAATCCAGAACAAGCAGAGGACAGGATGAAGGAACTACGGAGGTCTGCTGAGAGACATTGCATGCGCAGGGATCAGTTTCGATGCCGAGTCATCACCTCCTTCACCGCAATGTGTAAAGAACATTCCCTCAACTCGACGCTTCTGACCACGTACTTACAGGCGCTTGCTAGCTAGTGCACTGGTTTGATGGTTTTGTCTTGTGTGTTAAAGTAGATCAACCAAAAATGAAAAAGGAATTTCCCACCCTCATGGATCTATTGTGGAACACAGAGAGAGAAACTGAGCGGAATGTTCGTGCTGCTCTTTTCCACACAATGAAAACCTATAGTATCTTCACTATATATCAGTTACGAGACAGGCAAGGTGTAATGTAGTTTGCCGTTGATGATGTCAAAACCTACTATGTGCGAGTATTAATGAGATTTTAATGCCATAGAAGAAGAATCTTGTTTTTTGAATGTGTATTTAAATTTGTGTGTGTGTGTACATTGGTGTGAAACGTACGGAGCCCCACACATGGCATACAGGAAAAAAATAGTAGGCTTAATCGTGTGCACCATTTACTATTTCGTTCCCACGATTTGTTAAATTGTGCACACGATTTATAAAACGAGAGAATTAATTAGTGAATTGAGAGAACGAAATAGTAATGTGCACATATTATTACATCGAGGGAACGAATTATTAAAGTGCATTATTTATTTATTTTTTCTTGCATGTCATGTGTGGGGCTCAGTCGATTATCGAACAAAAATAAGGTGTGAATTGTTTCTGTGCGCTTGATAGTGGCAGATCTCGAAGTGTTTAAAATTTCATCCAAAATTTGCATTCGGCATGAAAACTACTTTTCTAAATCCATGTTATTACACCAAACAATTTGGTCAAGAAATTAAAATTTCTCCATTTTCACATGGGTTTGAACATGAGAGTGAGGGTACATCAAATTTGGGTGAACAAATCCTTTAATACAGATTCATCAGAGTGAGCTCGATCACAGCTTTGAGTTAAATCCCAATTTACTGTATGAAGTATTTCATGATGCATGTTGCCTGATTGGTACCTTTTGATCTGCATATTACAGAAGTAGCGTCCACAAGCGTGCGCTCACAGTGATTGTGTTTCTATCCTGAAATGGGTTCAAATACAAAGGAAACCTGAACTGAACCTGCACTGTTTCTGTTGTCCTGCCATGACTTTAGTGAAACGCTGCCGTGTAGTTTAACTCAGACTTTTATTTCATTTAAAATAATTCATACAAATGCATACAGTCACAAACATTTCTTTTTGGATTCTGTTTAACAAAAAATATGAATATCTCATAGTATATATAGTATGTATATTGCTAGCCTACCACTTTACCAGGAAGGAAACTATGTAGGCGATGGAAAGCTGCAACTATCCCGGCATCCTCGGAAAACACGGTACAATCAAGTCACACACAAACAGGCAAGCATTACGCCAGCTTTGCACAAGACACTTTTTTTTTTTTTTTTCATTTTGTTCAAAAACTGAACTTTTCTGTTTACTTTTTAACCTTTAACACATAAGTAATACATGCTCCTAAAATAAAAACATACTGAGTGTAGTTCTTTAAAGTGATGTACTGAATTTTGACTACAAAAGACAAAAAACAATGCACTATGTGGTTTAATTTAAAAGGAAGGGAGGGGGGGAAATCAATTTTCCTGAGAGGGTGTGCAAATCCTGCCTCTTTCGGGGCTTTTAAAATCAAACGAGCGAAACTAATATGCTTTTTGTTATCATATCTATAATTAGGTGGTAAGATGCCTCCCATAATGCTGTTTCAGTTTTTTTTTTTCATCTACAAACCATTGATCATGTCCTAAAAACTGTACACAAACAGGTTACATTCATGTAATAGCTACTGTTGTTTTAACAATGAAACCCATTAGACAGACAAAATAACAGATAAAAGATCGCCCACTGCACTTGGACAGACTACTATCTAAAACAGCAGGATTTTGCATCAGGGAAAAGTTTGAAATCCACAAGTTTTTCTCTTTTTTTGTTGTTTTTTTCCCCCACTAGACACGTCAGAGAGCGCAGTCCACCACCAGTCTAAGAGTTGGCTACTTCAGAGTCGTGGTTGTTTTTAGTGGCTGGTTCTGAGCCCGGGAGCCTGTTTGTGCTCCTCTTCTTTGGGGTAAAGAAGGACCAGGAGAGTTCTATAGTGGTACGGAGAGCCTTTGAAGAGGGGGCTACAACTGTTCGTTGGGGTGCTGCTCTCTATCGGGTTCGGCTTTGCCGGTTTGGCCGGGTGACGGGGCGTGTGGAGGGTGGGCTGCGGTGGGCAGGCTGTGGGTGATGGGCACGGTGCTTGGCATGATGCCCTCCACTGGAGGAGGCAGACCCCCTGAAGCTAGGCTCACGACGCTTGGGGGGTACCTGAGGAAGAGGAATAACATTAACGACAGCACAGCAATGACCCCTTTTATCCAAAGTGACTTACAGTGCATTCAGGCTATACATAATTATTTTTATCAGTATGGAATATATATGGAGGGTTACTGCAATCTGATTGGATGAGTCACATTTAAATATATCACACATTTGATGTGATTCATTATTTTCTATAATATCGGTTTTATAAAGGAACACTCCACTTTTTTTAGGCTCATTTTCCAACTCCCATAAAGTTAAACAGTTGAGTTTTACTGTTTTTAAATCCATTTAGCCAGGTCTGGTGGTAGCACTTTTAGCTTAGCATAGAGCATTGAATCTGATTACACCGTTAGCATCTCACTCAAAAATGACCAAAGAGTTTCTATATTTGTCCTATTTAAAACTTGACTCTTCTGTGGTTACATCGTGTACTAAGACTGACGGGAAATGAAAAGTTGCAATTTTCTAGGCTGAAATGGCTAGGAACTGTACTCCCGCAATGATATTACACAGTGACTGAAAATATTCCCTGGTAACTCTGCAACTACATAAACAAGCTGGGAACTATTTTCAGGCCTAAACAAAATCGCAACTTTTCATTTCCCGTCAGTCTTAGTACACAATGTAACCACAGAAGAGTCAAGTTTTAAATAGGAAAACAACTCTTGGTCATTTTTTGAGGGGGGATGCTAACAGTCTAACCAGATTCAATGCTCTATGCTAAGCTAAGCTAAAAGTGCTCCCGCCAGACCCGGAGATCGGCTGAATGGATTCGAAAATGGTAAAACACAACTGTTTAACGCTAGGGGAGTTGGAAAATGTGCCTATTTTCAAAAGTGTACCTTTAAACTTTTGGGGTTAGTAAGTTTGAAGTAAATACTTTTATTCAGCAAGGATGCATTAAATAATTGATCGACAGTAAAGACACGTATAACTTTCCAAAATTCCTATTTCACTCACATAAATGCTTTTGAAATGTATATTCAGTAAAGAACCCTAAAAATTTGCTTTGCCATCGCAGGAATAAATTGCAATTTAAAATATATTGCATAAGACAACAGCTATTCAAAAGTGTCATGATATTTCAAAATTTGTATGTTTTTACGGTATCTTGGATTAACTAACTGCAGACTTGGTGAGCATCAGAGACATCTTTCAAAAACATAAATATAAAAAAAATGTTAGCGCAAAATTCTGAACGTGTATATTAATGCAGCAACTTGCACAGCAACCGTAAACACCCAACAGTGAAGCTAATGAACCGTAAAACTAAACATTACGTTTGCGTGTGTGTATTTTATAAGCTGTGTGTCACAGTGGTTTTACCATGGCATGGGAAAAAAAAAAGTTTCTATAAAAACAGGTAAAAGTAATGATGATTTCAAACATTTCTATCGTGAATATGCATTATTGTTATACTCATGACTCTAGAATAATTATATATCAAACTGATTCATGAGCAAGTTGTTCACTTGAATTGGTTCTTTCAAATAATCAGTTGAACATATTCACATATTGGTCTCAATGATTCATTAATGATTCATTAGTCGCAATCAAATCTATTTCAAAACTTCTTATCCAGTAATCATAAAAGGATCAAATATCAAAAAATGCCCTGTGTCTGTTTTAAAAATTAAAGACTTTGTCAGTAGATATCAGTGTCTGTGTTTAATTTCTTGAATATAGTTATTCTATTCCGTTATTATTTATTATTATATATAGTAGGGGTGTAACGGTAAACAAACAAGACGGTTCGGTACGTACCTCGGTTTTGACGTCAGTTCAGTATGATTTCAGTACAGCAGGGGGAAAAAACTAAACATAAAATTGCTTTTTTTATTAAACAGTGGTTCACTGAACAAATTGCTCTTTCTTTAAATAAACTGAATTATACATTTTAACTTTCCTAGGCGAAAAAAATCTCTGCCTAAACTATAGGAGCCCTTTTACATACAATTAACAACAGTCCAAACCTACATTTAATTTCTATTTATTTTAAAATATAATAAATCAACACTCAAATTGTATACAAACATAAATTTCACATAATGCAATTTTTAAATGAACTTCTACATTTCTATTTGCTGTTGAAATATATTCAATTACACAGTGGCTGTCATAACTTGTTTCATAACACAAACTAATAATTAAGACATTTTTAACAGGTAAAGTAAAATATAATGAGAACAGAGTCTAATTTTTCTCAAAATGCTCTTCTCTAGACTTAATAAACTAACAAGATGTGGACACTGATGGCTTGCCCGAGGTAAATTAAATGGTACCTGACGTTTTGTTTCCGCGGTTAAATGACTGATTGTGCGATTACGACATACGCTCCGAGATGTTCATTCATGTTTATTTCACATTACAACTAGTAGTAAAGAGGAAGGGACGATCGTGCTCTGCACTGCCATTTGAGGCGTAAAACAGCGATCTGTTAAGCCCCAGGAAAGAGCGTCAATTTATTGTTGAGATTTCCTGTAAAATGGACGTAATTTCAAAGGGGAGATTTTGTTTCATTTCAAAAGTAACAATACCAAATATATGTGTACCGTTACACCCCTAATATACAGTAAACATAATTAGTACTGGCTACCGTCCACTCTGCACTCTAGATATCGTAATGGGCAATGATGAACCCTTATTGCTAAATTAACGGATTATTTTCCCAACATGCATGGCATAGGCTTTTCAGAGACTTTGCAAGTTATGACATTTGTGACTCTGGACCACAAAACAAGTCTTAAGTGTCAATTTTTCATCTGAAACGTCATCTGAAAGATGAATAGATAAGCTTTCCATTGATGAATGGTTTATTAGGATCAGACAATATTTAGCAGAGATACAACTATTTGAACATCTGGAATCTGAGGATGCAAAAATCAAAATACTGAGAAAATGGCCCTTAAAGTTGTCCAGATGAATTCTTAGCTATGCACATTACTAATCAAAAATTACGTTTTTATATATTAATGGTAGGAAATGTAAAAAATATTTTCATGGAACATGAATGATTTTTGGCATAAAAGAAAAATCAATAATTTTGACCCATACATTTTTTTTGGCTATTTCTACAAATATATCCCAGCGAATTAAGACTGGTTTTGTGATCCAGAGTCACATATATTAAAGAAAGATTAGAAGAGTTTTCTAATAACATGCAATAAGACCAGGAGCATGTATTGAGTATCCCAAAGTGTTGATTTGAACCATTTCTGTGCAAATACAAAACAACAGCACCACCTGTATCCTACATTCAGTTACAAATGTTACGAATGTAGGATACAGTTATGAATATGAATGAATTATTCGGTAGTTTGTTGTACCTGTAGGCTCCATTGAGTTCTGGATGAACCACAGTGGGGTCCAAGCCGGCCCAGTGCGTGGTCTGTGTGAGGAACTCTTTGTTGACGCAGTTCTTGAGGCTGTCTGGAATACGACCTGGAGGAGGAAAACACCTTCATTACAGCAAACCCTGAGTCACTGATCACAGCACATCAAGCTGCAGTGAGAGAACGAGGATTTTACTCGGCTGATGAAAGAGGTTAGACACCCAGCGCTTTTCAATCATTAGACAAATGCAGTAGAGAGTGTTGCTGATAGTGTCATGTGCTGACGTACCGGTGATAGCCCGACGGATCTCACGTGCCGCCTCCTCGCGCATCTCAATGGAGGCCTGCTCGCTGTACCACGCCGCGTGAGGGGTGCAGATCAGGTTGGGCGCATCTTTAAGAGGACCTTGGCTAAAACTGACACACAGATACAGCTGTATAAGAGTCTGAGGTGAGAACAGCCTCAGTGTAAGAACATTTCACAAGTGAAACAAATATGCAAAAAATAAAAATAAACACTTTTTACACCATTGTGTGTGTGTGTGTGTGTGTGTGTGTGTGTGTATGTATGTATATATATATATATGTATATGTGTATATGTATATATGTGTGTGTAGATAATGAGGATAATGAGATAATTTCTCAATGATTTACTGCCACTGTGTGAATAGTATGTAATCATGTAATCCATGAAAAACTTTAAAGTGAATAACTTTAACGTAATTATAAGCATGATAAAATATACTATAATACTAATTACGAGTACTTGATTTTTGTTATCCAGACAAAACATGTAATCAGTTACTACCCAGCGCATTTAATGCAACCTTTATGTCATTTTACATTGCATGCAGTTGCTGTCAAACAGTCTAGTCTATTAGAACGGCCCTAAAATTCAACATCTCCCTCAGATGTTGAATTTTAAGGCCGTTCTAATAGACTAGACAAATAATTACCTATAGTTTATCAATATCACCCAAGCAAGAGTACTACTTTTGTCTGAGTATCTATACAACAGTACAATAAACAAGAAGTTAATTCTGTTACATTTTAGACATAGTATTGTCTGCTTTTGCTCAATTTTCCAAGATATATTGCTCCAAACAAAGCCAAAGTGCAACTGTTGTGCGTCTCTGAGCAACAATATATTAAAAAAAACATTGTTTATAATCTCTGCACAGGAGAGTGTGAATCCAATATTGTGCATCCCTAGAATAAATCAAGACTAATTAATCAGAGCATATGATAATTAACTGCATTTCAGACCTAACTGGCAACTGAATAATTAAATAAATTAATGTAATAATAATATAAATATTATTATTAAAATAAGCTGAAGCAATGAAATGAAATAAAACAAAATTAAAATTAAAGATAAATAGTAATATAAAAAAAACATTAATAGAAATGACAAAAGCATTAAACATTAAGCATGAAACTGATACTAAAATATTAGTGAAAACTATAATAGTATAAACATACTTAAATAACACTGGCTTTCACAATTGGTATGAGAGCAATTTTACCTAATTTTCGAAAGTGTACCACTTTTTAACGGGGTACTTTCTTATTGCTGCTTGTCTCATTTGAAACTGCCTTTGGGAAACAACTAGCACTCTCTGCAGATATTTGTAGCAAACAGATGCATGTTTTGTGGGTTTGAAACCAAATAACAATGCAAAAAAAAAAAAAAAACAGGGTGTGGAACAGAAATGTGGTTTGGAGCAAGCGATCCATCCTAATGTCAAAATAACACGATTGTTAAACATCCCATGCTGCTGTTATTCACCTGAAGGGCTCGGTCTCATGGACGTCCAGGGCTGCTCCCCGTATTCTGCCCTCTTTCAGAGCCTGGGCCAGGGCCTTCTCATCCACCAGACCTCCACGCGCCGTGTTCACCAGGAAGGCGCCCTGACGCATCTACGGTCAACACACAGTAATGATGATACACAGTTGTGGCTCCAGCGCATGTATGCTCTTGTGCTTGTGAGTGGCTGCAGGCGGCCTTCACCTGTTTGATGGTGAAGTCGTTGATGAGATGGTGGTTGTGCTCGTTGAGGCTGCAGTGTAAGGTGACGCAGTCGCTGTGGAAGAGCAGGTCCTGTAGGGTGTTGACTCTCTGCAGCCCCAGGGCTCGCTCCGTCCCATCAGACAGGTACGGGTCGTAGAAGATCACGTTGAAGCCGAATGCTTTGGCCCTCAGCGCCACCGCCTGTCCAACACGCCCTGAGAGCAGACAGATCACTTGTGTGAGAGGACCTTTTTGAATTACATTAGTTCAATGCCAGTCACTGTCATGCCAAAATTACAATTCTACAAAAAAAAAAAAAAAAAAAACTAAACAGGTTTTATTAAAATTTGTGTAATTATGTGAATTTTCCTACAGCCTGGGGAGGAGGGTGGAGTATTTAAAAATCCCAATATTACTGTATGAGTCCTCATGAGCCTCTGTGAGCTTTCTTTTATTGTTCTGATTTGAAATCTTAAGCAAAGGGTGTTTAGGAATTAATTGAGTTATATTTTAGCCGTTTTATTTGATTCGGCTTGTTTTATGCATTATTTCTTCTGTGTAACAGTTTGTGCTCAGGAAGACTTTTTTAAGATTTTTGAAAGAGGACTCTTGTGCTCTACAATACTGGATTTATTTCACTTGAAATACAGAAACAACAATAATATTATGAAATGTTATTACAATTTAAAATAACGGTTTTCTATTTGAATATACTTTAAAATGTAATTTATTCCTGCGATGCAAACCTGAATTTTTTGCATCATTACATTATATTACTTATTATACATTTTTTAATTATTATCAGTTGTACTGCTTAATATTTTAATGATTCTGTGAGATTATATAAATTATCATTTTAGTGGCTGCATTAAAGCCCTGCATTTCAGCCAATTTTCACGTTATAGCTCACATCCGGGCCGGGCCTCTGCCTTTTTTGGGTTATCCTTCTATTTATATTTTTAGACATGAAATCAAAAAATGAGAAATTGATGTCGACGATAGAAAAACAAACATAACATTTCATAACCTCATAACTTTCATAATCTGATAATTCAACCCGTTATAATTAAACTGACATACTGACATGACAGTCTCACGCACGCACGCTTTTTGGAAAAAAGAATGGACATGTTCTGTGGTGCATTTTTGAGGTAAGATAACCTGCAAGTTTGTTTTTAATTAATTTAATTTGTTCAGATTGTAGGATATTTCTCATTTCGTTTGCGAGCCTGCCTCAGTAGCTATTTAAATTTTGTATTTTATTTTACTCACTGTGGTTTAATAAATAAACATTTATTAAACTAACGGTCTGTGTGATATGCTTGAAGTGTTATATATATGGATTTTATTGTAGCCAAGTAAAGTATTAGCGTTAATTTGAGAGGCTTAATTGATTAAATATGTTTTAGGCTACTCGCTGTCGGCTCGGCTGTTTAACATTAATCGTCATTTTTAAAAAAAATGCTCCAAACATTTTTCTAAATTAACTTGATAAAGAAATGAAAAGAAACATAACACAAAACTGACCAATTTTTTAATTGTTGCAAATAGGGCAGGCTTCCGCTGTGTAATAAAATAAATAAATAGAAACACGGGCTCGTGTCGGACTCGGGCTGATAATTCTGATGAGCTGTCGGACACGGGTCGGACTAGGACCTGAGCGTCTCGGGCCAGGGCCGGGCTCGGGCCTAGATTTGAGGCCCGTGCAGGGCTCTAGGCTGCATTAGTCCACAGACCAGCAGAAAAAAATCCTAATTGATGAGAGATGAATTCTGTAATGATGACAGAAATGTAGATCACATTAACAATAGTTTCCTCTCTGTTATCTTGACAGCTCCATAAACATAATTTGAAATGTTTTGGGGGGGTTTTCTGTCTGAATCAGTGTATTCAGATTTACTCACCCCTAAACAGCACATAAGAACAAAACAAACAGCAGCTGGTTACTTTATAGCTCGTTCAGAGGATCTCTTTCTGTCTAAGTGGGCGGTTCTTGGCCAGAATACACAGTGAAGTGGATCAGACTTCATGTCTAGAGTCAAGCGTCTGGCTATGTGAGACAACACACCTAGACCAATGATCCCCAGCGTCTCTCCTCTGATCCGGGCTGCCCCAGACGCCACCTCCCGGATCTGTTCTGCGCTCTGGACCCGCGTGCCCTCCCGGAGAGCCTGGTGCAGCCAGGTGGTGCGTCGGTACAGGTTTAGGATGTGACACATGGTGGAGTCTGCCGTCTCCTCGACTGAAGCTGCTGGCATGTTGCAGACTGCTATTCCTGCGGATGAGGATGGGTTACAGTCAGACTCTTCATACACCAAACACACACACACACACACACACACACACACACTGTTGTGCAATGTGTGGGATGTCACAGAAAACCTTCTTAACCATTACCTAAGTCTCCAGCAGACTTTATGTCGATATTATCAAAGCCGCTCCCAATGCGGACAATTATACGAAGAGCTTTGAACTTTTCCAGGTCCTCCCTCATCAGGGTGATGGTGTGGTACATGAGAGCACCCACTGCTTCATTTAAAACCTGAGAGAGGGGACACAAAGTACAGTCAGTCTGTGCAAAGAAGACAGCTCTCAAACTGAGAGAAAGTCCAACCATCTCCTAGAGCCTTCTTAAATATAAAAATTAAGAATTTGTTCCCGCAACATAAATATTTGTTACCCCGTTTTAGTAAATCATGAGCATGTTGTGCCTGGTTAAAATGAGAGAACAGATGGGGGGCACACTATGTCGGCAAAGCAGTAGGACGTGTTTGGCAGGGCTCCTGGCATGCTTACCTAATTTAGTGTTGTTTTCTTAAAGTATTATTTCAAAACTCGATGCCAGAAACTTTAGTATTGGACCCTCTTGTTAAGTGGACTCTAAAAACTATGAAAATGGCGACAAATCTCAGAAATTACAAGTACACGGGGCCTGCGAGCAATAGGCCGAATGTCTCCTCGGACCAGAATGTTTGTAAGTCCATGAGTGAATCGGCTCCACCCTCACAAAATCCCAGCGAAATGGATACGTCTGGTTTTAAGTCTGAAATACTTCTCGCACTGAGGTCTGATATTTCAGCTGTGATTAAATCAGAACTGAAGGATGCCCTTGCAGAAGACTTTGACTTTCTTAAGAAGGAATTACGAGCGGTGATATCTGAAATAATAAACAGCACAATGGTGCTTCACTCAGAGTTAGACCAAGTCAAAGCGAGTGTCAACAATATAGAGGGTGGTTTATCTAATTGGTCGGATGACCTACAGAGTTGTCGCCCTACAGAGTACAGTGGGTGAGTTGAAATCGGAACTAAAGGAGCTAAAGGGGAACAACCCTTACTAAGTCTGCTCAGTCAATCAAATCATTTCTGGAAACGTATGGTGTGGCGCTTTCGCAATCCTACCTCGAGGGCATATTCATTCTTCTCCTCTGTTCATAAGACGTACTCCCGAATTGATTATTTTTTCATCAACAATCGAATTCTACACTTAGTCAGGGAATGTGACTATGGCGCCATAATCATTTCAGACCATGGGCCAGTATGAAATTGTGTTTTTCAGATTCACAATCAATATACCGCCCATGGCGATTTAACACTTTACTACTTTCAGATGAGAATTCTGTCTTTTTTTTAAGGGCAGAAATTTAATTCTTCCTTTAAGTTAATCAAACCCCAGAAATGCCATTTTCTACGGTCTGGGAGTCCTTAAAGTCTTATTTAAGGGGTCAGATAATCTCATATTGTGCCAACAAGAAAAGGAGAAGCTCTGAATGGTTAAGATTGTTGACAGACGAGATATTACTTGTGGAGAGGGAATATAGCCATTCCCCTTCGCCAGATTTAGTCAAGAAACGTATGTCACTTCAAACTGAATTTAATACTCTGTCTACCCAGCAGGCCAAGTACCTGATTTCTAAGTCAAGGCATGGGTACTATGAACATGGTGAGACGGCGGGGCGTCTGCTTGCACATCAGCTACGCCAGAGATCAGTTACTCAAAATATTCCAGCTATAATCAATGACCAAGGTAATCAATGTTCAGACAATGAGAAAATTAACTCATGTTTTAGTCAGTTCTACCAGTCACTGTACTCTTCTGAATCATCCTCTTATCAGTCTGATTTGGAGACCTTCTTTGAAGGTATAAAAGTAACCTCTGTAAGTCCGGATCTGGCCGATGAATTGAAAAAAGATATTTCGGTAACTGAGATAGTTTTTGCAATTAGAGACATGCATACCCTGGACCGGATGGCTTTCCGGCTTAATTATTCAAGAAATTTTCAGAACCGCTGTCTCCTTTATTACTGTCAGTTTTCAATGAGTCTTCTGTAACCTTGTCACTTCCAGTATCTATGCATCAAGCTATCATCTCTTAACTACTTAAAAAGGATAAAAACCCTCAAAATTTTAGTTCATACCAGCCTGTGTCACTTCTGAATGCGGATGCCAAGATCTTCGCAATGGTTTTGGCAAAGCGCCTTGAGAGGGTAGTTCCCACTGTTTCAATCGACAATCCTTTAACATTAGATGACTGTTTGGTGTGTTGTATGCTCCCACTTCGCCCAGCCACAAAGACAATGAGGTGATACTTTCCCTTGATGCTGAAAAAGCATTTGACCAGCTTGAGTGGGGTTCATTTTTTAAGACTTATTTAAATTTGGCTCTAAATTTATATCATGGATAAAATTGCTTTATTCTTCGCCAATGGCAGCGGTACGTACCAATAATAATATATCCAGCTATTTTGAATTACAACTAGGTACACGGCAGGGATGCCCGCTCTCGCCCCTCTTATTTGCGATTGAACCTTTGGCTATTGCCGTAAGGCAGAGCTTAGTCATTAAAGGTATAAATCGTATGGGCTTTGTGCATAAGGTCTCTCTTTATGCCGATGACACACGCTCTAGTATCCCTGAGTTATTGATTTTAATTGGTAAATTTGGGAGAATTTCTGGCTATAAAGGTTAATGTTCAGAAAAGCGAGATGATATAAACTTCTAACCCAGTTGTTGTCCACACAGTTAAGATTTGGAATCAATGTAGATGGTCTTTTGGTTTTACCGGGTGATTGTTTGCTGCCCCTGTGTCAAATAACCACATGTTTATCCCTTCGGTAACTGATGAGGCTTTTAATAGTTGTGCTTTGAACGCACTACGTTCACTTTATAATCTGTACATTGATAATAAGTTTGCCTCATTTGAACAACTGGTAGAGAAATGTAATATTTAAAAAAGAAAATCACAGGTCTTGAGCCGGATTTACACACTGCTCAGTTCATACCATGAGACCAGTCTGGACATTCTGAAACACAGGTGGGAATCTGACTTGAAGACATATCGGACGTGGTCTGGCGAAAGGTCATACAAAACATTCACTCATCTTCGGTGTGTCTGAGACTTGCTGTTATTCAGTTTAAAGTGGTACACCATCTGCATTGGTCCAAAGACAAACGGTCCAAGATAAAGTTGGACTTGGATCCTGCATGTGATCTTAGCAAACAAACCCCTGCTACGCTTCTTCACATGTTTTGGACTTGTTCAAAACTTCATGGATATTGGCTATATATCTGTTTTTGATGCATTTTCCAAAATATGGTGGAAAAACTGTGCACCCATGCCCTTTGACTGCATTATTTGGGTGATCAAGGTGGATGCTTCTTTTAGCAGGTACCAGGTGAACATGATCGCTTTTTGCTCTTTGCTAGCTAGAAGACTAATTTTGTGTAGGTGGAAGGATTCATGCCTACCAACATATGGAGACTGGATTAGAGAGGTCATGTGTTATATACATTTGGAAAAGATTAGATACATTGTAAAAGGGTCGGTTGAGCAGTTTTATAACACGTGGATGCCATTTATGTCTTACTTTGAAAGTGTGTCACCTGACAATTTTGTATAACTGTTTACACAAACCTTTGTTAAGAATTGTATGATGTTACCTAGAGGCCTGACTACTGTTTACATCTCTTATTGATCCAGTATGGGGTGGGGGATGGGTGTTCTTTGTTGCTGTGTTAATTTAAATGTGAAACTGAAACTAAAACAATAAAAAGACTGTTCAAAAAAAAAATTTGAGAACAAAGTAGTACAATATGCCCACAATTAACTAAAACAAGGGAATGGATTCTTAATATGGCACAACAGTTTAACTAAAACGAGGGAAGAAATTAATAACATGATAATGAATATAAATATAGGTCATGTCTCTATTATATATTTATTAATAGATTAAAATGCTGATAGTGTGAGTTAATTCATTATTATTATCTCATAATATAGTATTAATATGCAGAGCATCACAGGCTCACACTGGTCAAGAAGCTGCAATGAAATTATATTATATTATATTATTGTTTGCATTATATGTTTTTTGCATTTTTATTTGTACACATATGGATATGTTCAGAAGTTCAGAAAAAAATATGATTTAATTACATTTCTTTATTTTTTATTATTAATTTTGGTGCCCTTTTTTTTGCCTTTTTTAAAAACATTACTATATAGATTTATTAATATTTACTTTTTAGTTAGTTATTTTACTTCAAATGTAAGCTAACTGAAAAATGTTACTTTGGCGACTAGCTGAAAAAGATAATAAAAATGATAATAACCTGGTGAGAGCTGAGACTGTGGGGATGTGTTAAATTGTTATGAACTAATTATGCACTCCAGGATCACGCTTTTACATTGTTAATCTGATTAGAAAATCCTGAGGTGGAGGGAAACTCTTTAGAGGAAAGTATTATGACAAACACTAAAAGCCTGCAACATGATTTGCTGTTAATTTGACTCAACATATTTAGTTTTCTGCTGATGACCAAAAAACACTTTACTGTATAACTTCACTAACAAATGGTTCATGATGATAAATCAGTTTACTTGAAAACACTTGGCATAATCTGTGAGTAATACACAACATAAACAGATTTATCACAATATAACTGTGGCTGATGATGAAAAACACCATTCGGTTTGACGCCCATCAAGAAAAGTCACCACATTAAGCAATCAGTGTCGTTTATGAGCTGCAACAGAATGAAACAGAGATTTGTACAGCCATTTTTAGAAGACAGTTTTCACGTCACTTTATCATCCACTCTCCCAGAGAGACGATTGATTTTCTATCTTATCAGAAGCTCTTTTCTCTTTATAGTTTCTGTCCATTCAACAGCCATTCTGTCCAGTTAAAGCAGTCAAATAAGGAGGCTCTTTGTAGGTTTGTGGGAAGGGGCAGAAAGGCAGTGCCATCTGTCTGTGCAGCCTGGGGAGTGTTCATCGAGAATCAACCTGGCAGCCACCCAGAACCACACAAAACATGCCAACAGCAATCGACAAATCAGCAGAAAACATGCCACGTTCTGAAGGAGCACGGACGCAGCGCGAGGGAGATAATGTTTTTATGAGATGGAATTAAGTGAACTGGGTTGAGACTGAGTGAATGATTTATGGCGGCCTGCGATGGCTGGTCTTTGGTGTGTAGCCAGTTGAATGGATGGAGCAAATGGGTTTCATTTAGGTTCATGGGTAGAGTGAAAAGGAAAACTGTCACTCTTGATAATACTGACAGCAGAAAATCAACAAACACACCATCAAACGCTGCACTTGCTCTTTTTTACAGCCAGTTATATTTGATCTTTATTTAATCCACATACACTTGTATGGGTCAATAGTGCTTGTTTCCCACTACTGGCCAAAAGTAACATTTTATTTATTTATTTGTATTATTGTATCCTTCAGATTTGGAGTATTGCAAGCAATTAATATTGGATGTATTTCTTTATTTTAATTTTTTTTCCAATAACTGAAATTGTAATTATATTTAAAATACATTTATTTCATACTAAGTATAGTTCAATGTGTGACTCTGGAGCACAAAACCAGTCTTAAGACACTGGGGATTATTTGTAGCAATAACCAAAAATACATTGTATTGGTCAAAATTATCAATTTTTTCTTTTATGCCAAAAATCATTAGGATATTAAGTAAAGATCATGTTCCATGAAGATATATTGTAAATTTCCTACCATAAATATATCAAAGCTTAATTTTTGATAAGTAATATGCATTGCTAAGAGTTCATTTGGACAACTTTAAAGGTCTATTTACTCAGTATTTAAATTTTTTTGCACCATCAGATTATAGATTTTCAAATAGTTGTATCTCGGCCAAATATAGTCCCATCATAACAAAACATACATCAATGAAAAGCTAAATTATTCATCTTTCAGATAAATAAATAGACCATTATAACATATACATAAATTAGATTAATTATAAATGTCATTATAACTTGCATTCTAAAAATCTTTAGTTTATGGTTTATCTTTGACCATATGACACTAGCGTCGGAGATTCATTCTTTGCTGAGAAACATGTCACACAGGATTCTTAACAGATGACAAAGAGAAATGAGTTTTTTCACGATGAAACATCAGAACACGACAGATCTGATTCGGCACATCTAACTTCAACAGAGAAAATGATTGATCAATGGCCGCGAGCAAGTGAGATTGAGAAGGAAATAAATAAATCAGATGAAGTACGGCGGGAAGGATGGCTGTGAGATTTCATCATGCTACCCAGTGAATTCATCTAATGAATCATTCTACTCACTTCTGGCAAAAACGCTCACAGCCTCATTAATATTACCCCATTGTGCAATCTACTTTTTTAGCCTGCGAGATGAAGTGCTTTTTCCATGTAACAAAGCCAAAGAGGCTCCATCACGTCGAGCCAGTGGGATCTATGATGTATTGCAGAATCATACTCTGACATACATTACATGATATATTCATCTGTACGAACCAGTGGAGAAAAAAACACCACTCCACACAGTCGTAATAAATCTTGAATGCATTTTACATGTGTGACGCGACATTCCTTCGTGAAACAGTGGGAATTCATGAGCAGGAGTTTGTTTTATTCATCTGGATTGGATTGGTGAAAAACAGGCTGAGATATTATTGGTTAATGTTGTTTTAGCCAACAGAAAAGACATTTCAAAGGTGGAGAAAGTTACATTTGAACATTTTTGGCTTCGTTCTGAACTGTGAAATTTACATTTATTTAGCCGATGCTTTATCCGTAGTAATTTAAAACGAGAATAACACAACAACGAAGATGAAAAGTGCTACTGTACCAAAACAGCAAGTGACGTTAAGTGCTAGATACCTTCTCGTGGATCTCCTGGGTGGACTGGGCGTCACAGAAGGCCACGGTGGCCACGTCCTTTAAGATGGGCATCTCTACTGTACAGTCCCGGCCATCCAGCAGCGCCACCAGAGGACGAGGGTGCATGGGGCCATTCATTATGGGAGGCCTGATGCCTGCAGAGAGACAGAAATCACACGTTACACGTCTTGATCTTGTGAGCGCTGACTGTGTAAATCTCATTTTGTCTGCACAGGTAAAGAGAAATTCACTGTTGTGAGACTACTTCCAAATGATGAAACCCAATACTAGATTTGGCTCAAGGAGGTGCACAGATATTAGTTAATATGGTTAGAATGGTTAAAATAAAGCAACTCAAAAACACAGAAAAAGACAATAGTGTTTATTAGCAGTCACATGATTCCTGGATTTATTGCTCAATATTAAAACAATTTTTGCAACTGCTGATACAGTAAAACAAAAAGCAGTTGTGGGTTTTATATCCTCTAATAGAAGACACATCAAACGGACTAATGCTGTTATCTCCTTACCCTTTCTAACAAAGAAATATTCATTGAGTGTTATGAACACTGATGATGTCAGCTTGTCAATTACTAGTCAGTAACATTTGCTAAATGGTTTTATGATAACAAAACTGTGATAACTAGATTGTGTAGATATATATAATCAGCCAGAGTCTTGATATCAATCCCTTTGTAAGAGGACTGATGGAATTATGATGAAATAGCTACACAGAGAATCTGTTTAAAGGAGAAAACAATGAATGAATGATCTCACTGCAGCTCCAGTATCTCAAACTGTGCCATTTTCTGGTCTAAGACTACAAACATTTTCAGACCTGAATTATCAGTTCATAGTGATAACCCAACATACGCTGGCCAAGCTAATCGACTTCAAGCCAAATTCTCACTGAAGTCCAAAATATGTTGATGCTACCATATAAAACCCACTTCAAAAGGACAGACCGATTACATAAACCACTGTGAATAATGTAATCGACTACACTCTCAAACTACTTATATATGGTTATATTTGAATATATTGAAATAAACCTAAAATGATATGTATTGTATTGTGTATTATCAATGATAATTAACTAGCACTAATAACTAATTAACGGCACCTGGACGCCAGCACTCTGTACGCTCTTTGTTTGCACATGTCAGTATTTATGAATAGATTAAATGTAACGGGACAAAATTAATCTTTACAAACTACATATCATTCTAAAGATCTAAGCCTCAAGGATCGACGACAGATCGCTGTTTTTCAATGGAAAGCTTATAAGGAATGTATTTGCTACATTTGTGTAAGCAGTACACATAAAAACATGCATAATCAAAACTCTGTACGTACCAGATTCATCGTAATAATGAGTCATAAACACATCCACAGCTCTAAATCCCAGTTTAGTTAGAAAGGTAAGGGTCCACTGAACAATATCCCAAAGAGCACTTTTAGTCCAACGAAGCAATAACGTTGTAATATGGATGGTTATTCCTTTGTTTACGTCTCATGGTTATTCCTTTGTTTACTGTCACTCTTCAGGGACAGTATTGCTTGTGTCCGTTATGTAATAATCTACGCTCAAAAAAACTGCATCTTGGTAGTAAAAAACAGCATGGTTTTGTAGCATACTATGACGTCTCTTTTGTCTTAGCTGCAGGTGATTGGCAGATTGGATGACGTGGTGTTGCACCTGCACTGAATCAACGCTCTGTTAAAAGGACTTGTTTGAACTGATGGCGGAGAGAGATTTGGTGCTAGTTGGCGTTTGTTTGCCTTTCATGGAGCTACCGGTGTTCTCGAGGGTTATGGAGGTTGCGGGAGACCACCGCCGCACTCGAGGAGTTTTTGTATGATCCGCCTTTCCTAGATCGGATATTTGGACATTATCTTTCGTTGGTTTTGTTAGTTTGAATTTGTTACATTTGTATCACTTACATGCATGCTGACACACTGACTATGCACTTATACTGACTAATAAACATTTCATGTTTATTTTCTATAGTTTAATAAATGTTTGTTTTTGCAAATTAAGCAGTTGTGTGGCGTCTCCCTGATTTTGTTGCGTTCCTTGCCAGTGTCACTAACAGGATGAGACCATCCACAAACAAAGTGAAGATATGCAGAATATTGATTATTTTAATTCTGCCGCTCTCTCGTGACGGCTGTGACGCGATCTGTGCACCCGTCCTCTGATGGGGGTGTAATTTAGTGATCGGCTTTTTTGCACAAATAATACAATTCTTTCTTTTCTTCAATATTTTTCATATATGTGTGGGTGCTTTGTGGGGAATGGGGTTGTATCTGCATTATTACCATCTCTATCAGCGCAAATCATTGTGTGATTAATGTGTGTATTGTGTGTGAATGCAGTCTATATGAACAGAGTGTGATTATTGACTTTAAGGGGCATTTGTATGATTATCATCTGTACAACCGGCCATCAGCATGTGATTACTGACTGTATGAGCATCTATCAATGTGAATGCTGTATTTCTAGCAATCCCAGGGTGTACTGTAATTGGCATATAGAGTTAATTATAGTTTTTCTTATTTATTTTTATTACTCTTTTTTTAATTCTTATTCTTATTCTCAAATAAATCACTCATACGATGTCTAAGATTCTGTCTATTGTTTTATAATTGAAAAACTATGCAGTGGTATGTTTAATGACTAAAATATTTTGGAGAACCCTTCAATATATTTGGTATAGCTTTTTGGTAAATATTTACATAGGGGGTGTTGGGAACTAGATGTAGTCTCAGAAAAATGGTTGCAGCAATGTAATTTTTCATGGTATCATCTTCAGATCTGAAAAAGAAACTCATGAGACATGTGACTTTCAACCCATGACTTGCTCCAGGTAATGATTTCATGTATTTTTATATGGAAAAAATGTTTCAATGCACTTCAGTGTCTATAACTTTTTATCTTTTTTTGACCATTATCAACTCTGGATGGACAGTAAAGCCTAAAGGGTCTTCTTTCCAAAGACACTAAAATTGTGTGTGTAGCACACTTAAGTCAGGAACTGTTGCAATTTTAAATTAGGTAGGTCATTTTGAGCTGTGATACCCAAAATGGGGGATGTCGGTTTAACAGGTAAAAAAAGAAAAGGCAGTGTTTGTAATGTTGATTCATCTCACAGCTGGTTGGTTTAAGTCCCTATGAAGAAAATGAATGGGAAAAGTACTTCCGGAAGCAAGGCTGCAGAAAAGGTGGGCAGTGACTGTTGCGCTGTATTGACATTGGAGATAAGTGCACTGCTTGGCTGAGTAGCAGAAGCTGGCTTTCTGCCTAGTGTCAGTTAAAGAATCATCTACCAACGGACTTGTCAATGGAAAGTCCAAGTGTCTTTGTAAACTACCGTTCAAAAGTTCAGAAAGATTTTGGAAATGTATCTGAAAGAAGTGTCTTATGTTCACTGGAGCTACACTTATTTGATCAAAAATACAGTAAAAACAGTTATATAATGAAATATTATTACAGTGTAAAATAAATTATTTCTATTTAGGTATATTTTAATTAATATTAATAATAATATTTTTTATTATTCCATTAATGCAAATTACTCCAGTCTTCAGTGTTACACGGTTCTTCAGAAATCATTCTAATATGCTGATTTATAATCAGTGTAAAACTGTTGGGGGGGGGCTGTGATACCTTTTTCTTTGATTCTTTGATAAGTAAAAAGTTCAAAAGAACAGCATTTATTCAAAATAGGAATATTTTCTAGCAATATAAGTCTTTACTGTAATTTTTTATCCATTTTACATATCCTTGCTGAATAAAACAAATTAATTTATTTTAAAAAAGAAATAAAGAATGAACTGACCTTAAATGTTTGAAAAGTACTGTATATTGTAACACAAAATTTCAATTTTCCAAAATTTCCAAACAGAAAACAGTTTTTTTTTTTTTTTTTTGATTTTTTTAATCAAAAAATTATGAGAAAAAAAATTATCACAGGTCTCAAAACATGTTAAGCAGCACAACTGTTAGCAACACTGACTATAAATCATTATATTAGAATGATTTCTGAAGGATCATGTGACACTGAAGACTGGAGTAATGATGCTGAAAAATCAGCTTTGATCACAGAAATAAATTACATTTTATAATATATCCACATAGAAAACCCTTATTTTCAATTACTATATAATATATAACAAATATATACTATATATATTAATACAAATATACATAACAAAAGTACAATATGTGCACCTGTGACCTCTCCCAGTTTTACCATATACAGGCTGGCAAGTGCAGACATGGTGTAATCACAGACACACCCACCTCTATCAGCACCACCCTCATCTTTCACACTCAATACACATGTTTATGCACAAACAAGAGCTCTTTACCTCTGTGAAGAGATCCCTGGCTTCCATGTATCCATTCCCACACAGAACCAGCTGTTTTCTCCATTTGTAATGAACTTTTACACCCTTAAATTATGTGTTAGTGACATCTAAACCATCCTAGCAGCATCCAGTAATCTTGTAACACAGCCACTGTTATCTCTTTTATTTCCGATTAGGACAAACTGCCAACAACACGCAATAGATGCATCCAAGCACGCAGATCTCGAATCAAATCCTGCGATCAAGAAAAAGCTCCATCTTTGCATGTAAAACCACAGCTAGGTAAATCAAGATGCCAGCATTGGAAAACAAAAACACACACGGCAGTTCTGTCGAAATCCCTCAGCGCTCTGTTCATATTGCCCTGCCCCGAGGGTGAGCTAGATCTGTTTGAATTAGCTAGTTCATAGCAACAAGAACCAACAGGGTCAGTCGCACACGGCGTCTAAAGACCTCGACTGCCCGCGGGCGATAATTCAAGCTGACATCCCCCCTTTGTTGCCTTCTGGCGAAAATGAAAGCCAATTTCAAATCCCAGCCTCACGTTCACCGTGCGACAAGAACAAAACCTGTTTTTTAATGACACGCTTTAGTTCGTCAGAGTGTTGTGAAGCTTGCTTTTTGTAATTGGTGGAAAGCCAATGCATTGTTCTCAACCCAGACTTCCAGGAAATGTGCACTTTGGATTTTTCAAAAAGGTGGAAAGGGAGTCACTTGAACACTGTAATGACATTCATAGAGATTTTTAACTTTCACTAGTCGATCTCCTCTTAAAAAAATGAGACAATGAAAATGTGCTTTTTTCATGATCAGGAATCTCTTACGAATACATGTTTATTTTAAGATATTAAATAGCTGCCCATTAGCAGCATGCACCCTGTTCCCACTTTTGGACTCTTCTAGAATAAGAATTTCCTTCGAAGAGACTAAATTTAAGGAAGTAAGTCAAGGCCGGAACTGGAAGCCACATTTCCACTGCACAATGTGAGGGAGGGCCATAGGAGAGAGAGTCATGTCCTTGCCAACCCCTCAAATTTTCCAGAGTACATAGTGTGTGTGTGTTTTTTTTTTTAATCTTTAGAGCTCGGAAAGATTAATGCAGTTAATAAAGCGAGCCATCAGAGGTCCGTAGCCCCGGCTCTCTGACGAATGCTGTCTTTGAACGGGAAAGAGAAAGCAGAGAGCAAGCAATTGTGTGTGGATGAATGGTTCAGATGAAAGATAATAGGAAAGAGGGAAAAGCGAGCAGAGAGGAGGGGAGGAGGAAAGGAAGAGGGGGAGGGGAAGCCAGAACACTGTACGACAGCCGAACGAACGCTCAAATATCTGCAGATATCCGTACAAGACTTTCACTTGTGGTCCCATGCAGAAGGAAAGGGAAACGTTTACCTAATGGCAAGCCTTTGTTCAGCAAATGTGAGCTTCCCATCTCTTAGGATCCGCCAGAAAAACGAGCGCGTCTCCTCAGCAAGGCATTCACCAAAATCCTCAGCATATGGCGGCTACTTCAATTTTCTTATTCCTTCTTTTCTGTGAGTAGCTAGCTTAAGGACAAACACGCGCTCACTCCCACCCCTCCTTGTCTTTCTCTTCCTCTCTAACTCCCTCTCTCTCCCCCACTCTCTCACTTTCTATTTCGACTCTCTCACTCGGACAAACACGCATGCACACACAGAATGCAAGTGTGACTGCATTTATGGGAGTGGGAGAGCTAGAGCGAGCGAGCTAGAGAGAGAGAAACGAGCGCGAGGTGGCTACAAGAAAGACTGAAGAGGAATGGGGTGGAGCCTGCGCTCTCGCAAAATTGATCTTTTGTTTCCTGAGAGGGGGCAAACAGAAAAAAAGGATAATGGAAAATTGCGGTAGAAAAACGAGATCGGGGGAAGGAAATCTGGCTGTGCATTTCCGGTTATTAAAAATGCATGATAGTCTTTTAGAATGGAAATAAAATGACTGGAAATTATTAAGCAACAAACAAACTGAGTGGTTTTCTCTTTTTTTGTCACTTCCCACAGTAGATGAATGTTCATGGTTAATTAAACGCCCCTGACAGCCATGGTTCTGGGTTATTTAGCTCTCAGAAAACCAATTACTGAATCCTACAGTCTTGACGGGCAGCTCAGAGATGTCTCCAAAAATAAATAGAGACAAATTAAGTACAAACAGGGTCGGGGCCCACAAGTCACTCTGTTAAAAACAGCAGCGGATAGACAAAATGTTAATCAGCACAAATGTGTGAACATGTCAATTCGAAACCATTTTACAACTTTTCTCACGTTTTCAAGAGTCATTTTGGCCTTTTGCTTAATGAGTCATTTGCTTTAAGTTCTAAAACAGAAACTGTTGAGTGTCTTTCACTGCTGCAGCATAAAAAAAAAAACAGGTTTACATTATGAAACACTTTAGTCAGCCACAAAACAGTAACACGTTATGACTAAATGAGTGGTGTTGGCGGCTGTTGTAAATATATGCACACATATTCATATTCTGAACTAATGCAACAAGTCATGGAGCTGCTCTGCAACTGTAACCAACTATTACATCGTCATTACTCTCGAAATGTGTGGCACGGCTCCTCAAAACTACATGGCTCCCATTAAAACCAACAAAGCTTTCTACACTGGAAGTAGCCGGCTAATTTGCAAAATAGATTTCTGCTCAGTGTGGAAAATGAGTTATTAATTAAATCACACATAAATTGCAGTATAAACAGTACAGCTGAATGTCTACCAGTTGGCACAGTACATATTAGTAATATTTTCAAAAAAAATTATTTGAACATTTATACTAGAATAAGATAAGATAAGACTTCCACCACAAGATAATCACTACATGAACATGTTTGCTTTTGATTTTTAAAAACTTAGTAATCAGTCAAAACTTTTTTCTGTGGCAATCAGAGATGCTGCCAATCCGCCTGGGCTGTGTTTCCCAAAAGCATCGTAAGCTTAAATTGATCGTAGCTCCATTGGTTAAAAAAAAAAAATCTAAATTATGTCATTAATAACTCACCCTCATGTTGTTCCAAACCAGTGAGACTGTGTTTATCTTCAGAACACAGTTTAAAATATTCTAGATTTAGTCCGAGAGCTCGCAGTCCCTCTATTGAAACTGTGTGTACGGTATACTGTCCATTAGGGCTGTCAACGAATATTCTAAATTCGAATATGTATTCGAATAGTTAAAAAAAAAAGAATTTCGAAGGTGAAAATTAATATTCGAATTAAAAATAAAATGTGGAAAAAAACGTCCGCGGTAGTAGAGGCGTGGTTGTCTGCTTTGCGAGTGGGCGCGCTAGCGTGCCTGAGAGTTCAGGGACAGGTCACAGGAGTCGCACTGTCTGGCACAGCATCACTGATGAAAGTTGACGCGTCTTCATGGAAGATGCCAGCAAGTGCAGAGCCCAACTCGACCGCAGCAGAGAAAATGAGGTAAAATTGTTGACCCGCGAGATAAAGTTGTATGCAAGCAATTTAAGATACAGTTAGCATACCATTCGACCACCAGCAACATGAGGTCACATCTCAAAAATGTGCACCCAAATGAGGATGGAATAATGTGTGGAACTCCAGCTAAACAGTCACATCTTGACACTTAACGTTACTTTGCATCTTTGTCAGCTCTTTGTCTGCAACACGACAAGAGGCCATAATGGACATGTAAGGACATAAGACCGATCAGTATCGCGGATGGGGCACGCTTCGGGGAGTTCTGTCAAGCAATGGATCCGAGATTTGATTATTTATCGTTTCATGTCAAGGAAAAGGTCCATGTTTACCACAGCACAGCCCGCTCTGAGCATTCAATTTCAGTTTTATATGCTGTAAAACTTCAATTAATATTAATAATATTTGTTTCAATCACTGAATGGAGCCTGCTATATTTGGGACAACAGTCGCGACCTTAGATTGCTTGCACAAAAATGTGTTTGTTCATTTAAACCATTATGCGCAGAGAGCGTGAGGGTGAAAGAGCTTGAGGTCTACAGTCTTGGCCATTGATTTCCTTGTTTTTGTGTAGGTAATACGTTGTCATATATGTTTAAACTTAAATAGACTACCTATACAATTAGTTACGTCTCTTTGTATTATTTTTTCCTGTTATTGACATAATGCGCGTCATTGACAACATGCACAAACAGATGTTTGAATAGTTCGAATATTCGTGTATTTTTTATAGGGAATATTCAAATGTTATTTTTGAGCAATTTTGAGGGCCCTACTGTCCATGTCCAGAAAGGTAAGAAAAACAATCAAAGTAGTCCATGTGACATCAGAGGGTCAGTTAGAATTTGTAGAACCATCAAAAATACATTTTGGCCCAAAAATAGCAAAAACTACGACTTTATTCAGCATTGTCTTCTCCTCCGTGTCTGTTGTGAGAGAGTTCAAAACACTGCAGTTTAGTGATATCCGGTTCGCAAACGAATCACTCAATCTAAGTGGATCATCTTGAACCAGCTCACCAAATCAAACTGAATCATTTAAAAACGGTTCGCATCTCCAATACGCATTAATCCACAAATGACTTATGGGTCGGTCACAACTCACTTTTCATTCCACTGACTTCCATTCATACGCATGCGAATGCGTCAGACCGGAAACGCAAGCTCATGCGAAAAATTTTGCATTTCGCTGCATTCCAACGTTCAAGTTTGGTGAAATCTGACCTGCGAATTTGCATCACGTGAAGATGTGGGACCAGTAGAAGATCGATATGTCACTGCGTGACCTCTCTGTACAGAAATTCAAAAATGAAGGAAGCGCTATATAACTTTAGCTGTAGCGCAGAGTCCTATTTTCTATAATACATATTTAAAAGATTATAAAAATAAAATAAAAAAGAAGCTGCATGGTTCGCAGTGTCCGTTGAAACAGGAACAGATGGTACATTTGAATGAGGCAGTTGTATAATTTTTTATTGCTTAGGGTGTATATATTTATAGAAAGAGAGATACAGAGAGTACAATATAATAGAAGCTTTCGACGCCGTCGCAAAAGGCACAGTACAAGCACATATTAATGTTGTGATAATCGAAGAGAGACCGTTTTATCTTGCTCCCGCCCATATTCGCAGCGGTGTCCGAAATAATTTTGCACGTTTAAAGTCTAGTGTGACTGCCCCTTTAAGCCCCTTTAAGCTGTTAACTTTTTTAATGTGGCTGACACTCCTTCTGAGTTCAAACAAACCAATATCCCAAAGTAATTCATTTACTCAAACAGTACACTGACGAGCCAGATAATGACTCGTTCACGAATCAAGAACGGGTTGCATCGGCTTTCGGATCACCAGTAGTTCTTTCTGGCAGTTCGATTCAATAAACAGAAAACAGTTCACCAGTTCTTTTGCACTCTACGTAATGACGTCATTTGCGATGATTGCCCTTGATTCAAGCCTTGCTGAATAAAGTCGTAGTTTTTGCTATTTTTGGACCAATATGTATTTTTGATGCTTCAACAAATTCTAACTGACCCTCTGATGTCACATGGACTACTTTGATGATGTTTTTCTTACCTTTCTGGACATGGACAGTAAACCGTACACACAGCTTCAATGGAGGGACTGAGAGCTCTCGGACTAAATCTAAAATATCTTAAACTGTGTTACGAAGATAAACGAAGGTCTTACGGGTTTGAAACGACATGAGGGTGAGTTATTAATAACATAATTATGATTTTTGGGTGAAATAACCCTTTAAGCTTACAATGCTTTTGGGAAACAGCCCTGATCGATTACTTTATATTTGCAACGATCTGTTCTGAAGCTATATTTAATTCACCCTAAATAAATAAATGCATTTAAATGTAAAAAATATTATGGAAAAACTATATGGAATCCATCAACTTTTCTTCTTTTGTGTTCAACAGAAGAAAGAAACTCACACAGGTTTGGAGCTATCCTTTTAACATACAATCATTACAATTTATTATTAATTTGTACTTATTTTAAAATGACTCAACATCAGTAAACTCATTAATTAGTAAGAAAAAACAGATCAAGAATCGTTTTAAGAATCTTGAGGTGCCTAAAGATTCCCATCACTAACAAATGGTTAAAAAATACTTATATAATCGCCGAGTTTTCACAAAGCATTTGTAGGTTAACTCACTCCACCTCTAAAGGCTGAAGGCTACATACTGTATGTTGAGTGATGTACTGTACTACATTTCTGCTATCTGCCAGGCCTCGACTGCTCTGTGTGAATAACAAGCCAGGCTGGGAAAACAGACACACTGTATCTTGTGTGTGTGTGCTCCAGAGGAGAAGTCAGATGGATTGGCACTCAAGCAGAAGAGCCCCATTCTTTATGAATTCATTAGCGCTGGTCAGGACCTCAGGGGAGCGCTGGTTTTGGCAAGTGAAGCGCACAGTATGTGATCCGAGCTCTTCGGCCACACTGAATAAGCTGGCTAATCACTCCTGCACCATAAAACGGCCGCTCGTGCATTGATCCAAAAGGAAGATGAATGGAAAATCCATGATTTGTTCAGAAAAAGCCAGGTTTGACTAGCTAACTCATTAAACCTAAAGTAACTAGTTTTATTACTTAACATAACATTCCAGACGCCAGACGACAGAAAATGCTATCTAACGAGTTATAACAGATCTGTAATAAAAATAATCGCCACACCACACAAACTTGTGGTACAACTTGTTCTCTAAAGCCATCTTTCATGTCATTAAGCAAGTCAGAATTGAACTAACGTACATAAAGAGCTGCTCGGCTTTGCTACTGCAAAATCCTAATAGGAATATATCTTCTCTAAACCCAACCAGGCATTTTTCCTCGTTGTAAAACAGCGCAAGGACATAACAAGGTGAAAACCATCTCAACACCAGACCGCACATCCACCACAGTCGAATCAATTCAAGAGGACAGCTGGGAAAAGAGCCTGTCAGAGGACACGATCTATGACGAATGAGGAATATCTCAAACCACACCAGTGAAAACCTCAAAAACCCATTGAAAAAGACAATGAAAGAGGGAAAAATAGAAGTGGGGAGAGGCAAAGAGTATAAGAAAGATGCCTCTAAGAAAGATTACACTGCTTTAGATACACACTGCTGCTGCTGCCGCCTCCCTGCCAGCGCACACACACACACACACACACACACACACACTGCAGCGTGGCGAATGGGTAAACTCCCTCACATTGCCTATCTTGAAGGGAAGGGGGTGCACGGATAACATTTCCCTAAATAAATTCAGTGTGACTGAACGCATTCCTATTAAACTTGGCTGCAAACGGGGAGTGCAGAAGCAAGAGAATTTCATTGAAACACCCGCAGAGACCTAACAGTACATCATTAGATCAAAGCCCATTAACAGATCGTGTCGAAGGAATATCTAGATGGTGAATGCGAGAGAACAGGCAGTGGTTCGTTCAAGATTACGCTATTGGTGCAGCTGTGCTTCCAGTCGACTGTGTTCTCAACAACAGACAACATTGTACAGGATCCTAAAAAGACACTTGATGTTCTGCTCAACTACACGCCAAACACACACTAAAAATACGACCGGAGTAAACCACACAGAGTAAATAAACAGATAAATATAAGAGCTGACTTACTATGAAGGTAGACTAGAGTAACTAGACACCTAGGTGACAATACTTTGAGGAAGTTGACATGTGGTCTAACCTTTACACAGTCTATGGGTGTACCATGCTAGATTTCCTCTAAAACTAAAGTGCTTTTTTTTTTATTTATTACACTATCATGACCTCATATTAATTTAGACTACGTGGAATATTTTACATTTGACAAAAATAATTTGTCACATCACAGGATTTAATAGAATAGAATGGTGTATATATATATATATATATATATATATATATATATATATATATAGAATGGTTAAACAAAGTGAAAGCTATTTTTCCAATAATCGTCCAATTATAAATACATATTTTGTGTCATTTTAACCTAATCTCTTGATGTTGAAAGTTTATGAATGTTATTTGTACTACACTTCCGATTGCCCATGAATACTGATGATTTTTTTTCATATACAAATATTTATGAGGATTAAAGTATTTATGAATGTATTCAAATATTTATAAGGAGTAACTTTGTAGGTATAAAACACAGGTAATATATAATGACTAAACTCCAGTTTGACATTCAGTAACGTTAATGTAAAACTCAAGCTCATCCGCAGTCCAGTTCGATCTTTATATATTCATTTTTGATATATTTACAATATTTTATATATTAATCTTCAATCCTTTAAATTAATAACGATATATGCAGATTACACGGACACACACACAGAAATATATACACGTGTGTAATTTACGTATTTAATGCTAGCTGGATTCCTGCAAAAATAGCTAAACTTTTAAAGCTATTGTCGGGATTGTATTTACCATGTCCTCAGGGATTACTCATTAAAGAAGACTGTTGAATTTATAATATCAAGTGACTGTGAACTCACTTACTCATAGAAACCCGAATTCAGCCACAGTGTTGACAACTAAGTGCCCTTAAATGCAAGTGTGTTAGCTAAGAAAGCCCGCCGCTCCAAAGCCGCTCCACAGGCGCCTTCATCTGCCTGACAGAAATAGAAAGAGCATGTGAAAACAAGGCTCTATCAGTGCGGCTCGGCTTCTACTGACAAGCACACACCCAGCTCAAAGAGAAACGCAAAACAATCACAAACCTTGCATCACCCGCTTTGAAGGCTAAAGTCCCCGAATGTGCCCGGGATTCGGGTAAAACATGTAATGAAAATGCGACCAATCGGAGCCGTGTGACCGGAGAGGCAGCCAATCAGCACAGGCTACGCTCGGACGAGAGCCAATCAAGTCAAGGCTCATTGCTCCTGCGGACGCAGAGGGATGGGGGAGGGTCCAGGAAACAGAAACGTGAGCGCGATGTGAGAGAGTGAGAGTGAGGGGGGATGGTTAGGGAGTGGAAAATAACTTTTTATAAAATAGTGCTGAAATCCATGAATAGTAACATTTCTACTTTGAAATAATTTACTGAAGATCACTAGAATATTCTGTTGATAAACACATTATTAATGGGATAGTGCATATCTTTCAGAAATGGGTGAACAGTTGCTGGTCTCCATTGACTTCTATACACATTCTATACAATGGTGACCAGAAACTTTTTGATTACATTCTATGCATTTTTCATATATAATCTTTTGTGTTCAGCAGAAGAAAAAATTAATAGTTTTGTATCAACTTGAGGATGAAGCCTAAATAAATTTCCATTTTGAGTGAACAATAAATGTAACTTATAGTTAATAAATTATACATAAATAAATATTTAAAAATAAATATATTAATAATATTACTACTTCTTGTCAGCAGATATCTTGTCAAATATTTAAAAAAATGAAAAAAATCTAAACCATGCTTTTTCTTAAAATGCTTTATATCCTGGAAGCTGCTATGAGGTCAGTAGGTTTACACACACACACTCCTGGTGAGTTTTATAGTTAGAATTTTTAATGTATATATTTGCACATATACATGCTTATATTTTCTGTGTCAGAAAAAGTGTTCCTGTGACATGTTTTGTCGTCTGTTTTGTATGTAGGAATAGAATCAGTGATGTGTTTCAGCTTGAAAAGTTTGTTCTCACACCAACATAACATTCAAATATTTAGCTGAAAATTATTTAAAAAAACTTTAAATGAATCTGCAGTTTGGTTGTGCTACAAAGTACAAACCATACTATTTTATTTAATTGTAATACAGAGCCCATGGTAATCATTTAAAGAATAAATAATTATTTAAAGAAAAAAAAGTGCTAAGATGGATATTTATAGCTTATTTATTGTGGTAAATATAGTCTATAAGTCCCTAAATTAACTAATATAGCCTACATGTCTCGTCTTCGGAACACTATTTAAGATATTTTGGATGAAAACCAGGAGGCTTGTCACTGCCAAGAACTTACACTGTCAAGGTCCGGAAAAGTATGAAAAGCATCGTCAGAATAGTGCATCTGCCATCAGTGGTTCAACCGTAACATTATGAAGCTACAAAAGTACTTTTTGTACGCGAATAAAATGAAAAAGTAAAGACTTTATTTAACGATTTGTCTCCTCTGTGTCTCTCTGCATCACTGTAGCGCCATTTTGAAAAATATATGCTGAACGCAGGCAACGTACACTCTTCTGTATTAGCCGCACCACAACAATGCACTGTTTTCTTTCCAATCAAAGCGTAAATACACATAGAAAACTTATCCTTGTGGCGCAACTGACACAGAAGAGCGTACACAATTTGCGTTGATGCGGAGAGACACAGAAGAGACAAATTGTTGAACAAAGTCATTATTTTTGTTTTATTCATGTACAAAAAGTATTCTTGTCGCTTCATAACGTTACGGTTGATTATTCTTACAATGTCTTTCATACTTTTCTGGACCTTGACAATGTAAAGCCGCGTTTCCACCACCGCAACTTTACCCAGGAACTAGGGACTTTGGACTGGTACTCTGTGTGTTTCCACCAAAGGAACCAGGAACTAAATTTCCAGGTAAAAAATGCCCCTCAGAAAGTCCCTGCTCTTAAGGTAGTACTTTTTCAAAGTTCCAAAACTTTTGGGGGCGGGACTTGTGCGCTAAACATGCTGATTGGTTGAGTTCACGCAGCATTGTGATTTTAACCTCCATTCATTCGGATCATTTTCAAATTTTATTGCCATGAAATGTTATTTTAAAAGTATTTCAGGCAAGAATGTAGTGGTTTAAAATGTTCTGCGGTTTATTTATATTGACAGTGCCTATTTAAAATGTGTTTCACTGATTTCGGAGACGATCAGCTCCACGCGATCAGTGGGAGCTCAGTGATCATTTATCCACCGAGGGCAGCCTCTACTCAGCTAGTCCTTCTGATGTGTGCCGCTGGCTCTGATGTCTCTTTAGTGGTTAAAGATAAAATATAATTAGTTTTGGGTAAATCTAACAGGTAATCTTTGATCTTTATTCAATTTATCTATATGTTAAAATAAATTAAAAAGAGGCAATTGATATAATATTTTGTTTCATTGTAATGGCTGTATATAAACACCTTTCCCTGAAGTACATTTCTGCGGCTATTATTATGTTTAAATGAAAATGAAAGGAGGCAGTGGTATTTGATATCCTATTTTGTTTTATTGTAAATATACAGTGAGGAAAATTGCAGTAGTCAAGGCGAGCTGACTGATGTTATCAAGTACGCTGCTGTTTGCAGAAATACCGGATTTCGTCGCCGCGGACATCACGCTCTGAAATCAAATGTGCAAAGTCCAAACTACTAAGGATGTGAGTCCGAAATTTGCGTACTTTGAGTTGAGAACCGCGCGCAAATCTACATCACAAGACTATTTGCCTAATCTTCCCAGTACTTTAGACCATGGTGGAAACACAGAAAGCAACAGGTCTGGGGATAAAATAGTTCCTGGGGAAAAAGTTCCTGGTACAATTGTTCTTGGCAGTCAATGGGACAATCACAAGCCTCCCGGTTTTCATTCAAAATATCTTAAATTATGTTCTGAAGACGAACAAAACCTTTACAGGTTTGGATCGACATGAAGGTAATTGATTAATAACAACATTTTCAATTTGGGGTGGAGTATCTCTTTAATCTAAAGATTGCATATTTTCAAGTAAAAACAAAATGGACTAGCTTCGAAGGTTTTGAACCGCACCGTCACACTAGGAGGCAGCTTTGAGCAATCTGTCGTCATTGTCTGATGAAGACCAAAGCCGAGAAGAAGACGAACAAACGCTCCTCAGTTTCCCCAAAGCAAGATGGCGGTGCAGGAGACGGCAGCTCAACTCTCGATGGCCCTAAAGGTGCAGGAATACCCAACTTTAAAGGTCTGTCAAGCCTTTCTTCTCTATACTCTAACCGTGCGGTCGAACAGATCCCATCTGCGTTATATAACCGTCAAAACAGAACGTCTAACGGAAACGATCGATCAGATGAAAAGTATTTGACTGCATTTAGACAGTTAACTGGTTAGCTCTAGGGCTAGATAACTTAGCAAAACAAGTCCAACACAAACAGATCTCACCGAGGTGATCGCAGACACACATCGGCTGTACAGCTGTATATCGACGGATCTATAAATGAGAGCAATAACGTCAGTCTGACGCCTGTCAACTAGTCTTGTTTTATTAAAGCGCTTTTGATCCCATCACAGGTTTGTCCACTAGTGTAACCAGCGAGTGCAGTTTAAGGCAGGTTGACGAGAATCGTATCGGATTTATAGCTGCTTTATAATCGAGTGAGTTACTGGTCAGTCTCGTATGCCTCTGATTTGGAGTTGAACGCTGTCGTCGGAGGCTGTGATCCAGATTATTTTCGTGTGTCTAGATGAATCCCGGAGGAACACACACATGACCAGAGCTCGGTGGGCACCATATTAGGATCATGTTATGTTGATCAGTGTCAGCTGTGAGCACGTTTATAGCTCAGGTGTGGGTGCTCGATGAGGGGCTTATTATTTAATATTTGGCCACACAGCACCTTTGTTCTCTGCGTCACAGATTTCTTCCCGATTGACGGCCTGGGTTTGGTTGAACGATCGCGTGAATCGTTTGGTGATGAGTTGAATGCTTTGTAACCCGATGAGCTCGTGCATCTCCTGTAAAATGACGCCTGTTTATGTACACGCACACTGAATGTCAATAATATATGGTCTTCACTGCTGTATGTCAAGGGCATGTTGCATCTGAGCTTGTCTTGCAGCTTCGGGAATGATTTCCAGTAACGTTACCTTCTTGATCACTGCATCATGATGAACTAGTCACTTTATTAGGTTTGTGTAAAATCTTAAGGGATTATTGAATTATGAATAAAATGTATATGCATGGGCCATTTATTTTTTGGAAGCCAATGCACTGATTCTTGTAATACTTAAGTTTAGAGAGTCATAAATCATTCAAATTGGCATTCATGTATGCAAGCAAATTGTGTACAACTGTGAAGCAATACATTTTTCTTTTTGACAGCCAGGTTTGTACATTTGTAAGGTTATGTGTATAGGCACACAAGAACAGTAGTTTATCTTCTGTTGTTTGATAATGAAAGAAATTAATATATGTTGTTCCTAATTAATATTAATTAATATTGTGTTCCTGTAGCTCAATTGGTAGAGCATTGTGCTATCAAGTGCAAGGTTGGGTTTGTCGCTTTGGATAAAAGCGTCTGTTAAATGCATAATTATTATTTTTCTTTAATATCTTACAGTTGAAATGAAATATTTGGTATGGTATGATTTGATGTGGTTTGGCTTAGTTGCCGGCTCATTTATGCATCAGTGCTTTTTTCAGTTGTTTGCGTATATTCTGGCTCATATTCACTTTTTCCTGCCAAATTGGGTTTCACCTTTTAATCCAACAAAGGTCATAGCTGCAAAATAGCATTGACTGATGTAGAGTGTTTATCTACTCTTAAACATGATCATGTCTCCTCAGAAAACTTTAATAAAACTGCTCAATTATATTTTTGAAAGATTATGGAAATCTCTGGTTTCATAAAGAAATATTTTCATTCGTGTGTGGAAGATGAACGCGAGTCTTAGGAGTTTGGAACGACATGAGAGCGAGTAAATGACAGAATTGTATATTTTCAGGTAAACTGTCAGAAATGATTCCCTCACGAGAGAATGTAATGATGGATGAAGTGCTTTGTGAACCCACACCATAAAGAACGATATTTCTGAGCTTACCGAATCTGTGCCTGGTAATGTAATGCAGTTCTTTATCTCAACAGGTTCCTTATGAAACCTTGAACAAGCGCTTCCGAGCAGCTCAAAAGAATATAGACCGGGAGACCAGTCACGTGACGATGGTGGTGGCAGAGCTGGAGAAAACACTCAGTAGCTTTCCGGTGGTGGATACCGTGGTCTCTCTCCTGGACGGAGTGGTTGAGAAGCTCAGTGCCCTCAAGAGAAAGGTATGCTGCAGCTGAAGCATCAAGTTGAATAGTTCAAATTTTAGTGCATTCGTACCAATTACAGTAAAGAGTGAAATGGTTTCGTATCTGATAGGCTGCTGAGTCTATCCAAGCAGAAGATGAGAGCGCCAAGTTATGCAAGCGGCGCATAGAGCACCTGAAGGAACACAGCAGTGATCAGCCGGCCAGTGTTAATGTTTGGAAGAAGAAGCGCATGGACCGCATGATGGTCGAGCACTTGCTACGCTGTGGCTACTACAACACCGCAGTCAAGCTAGCCAGACAAAGCGGGATTGAGGTGCGTCGCCACTTTTTCTGTGCGTCGAGGAAGATTCTTTCTCATGCGATGTTTTGTCTTTGTAGGATTTGGTCAACATAGAAATGTTCCTTACTGCGAAAGAAGTTGAAGAATCTCTCGAGCATCGGGAAACAGCTACCTGTCTGGCTTGGTGCCACGATAACAAGTCTCGCTTACGGAAAATGAAAGTAAGAAACTGAGTTCAGCTGGGTTTGTTTTTCTCTCACTTGCCGTTTTCAAATATTTACTTATAATATATACTGTCATTATGGAGCAACATTGTGGTTATATTTCTTGCAGTCTGGGTTTTCATTGGCTGATGTTTCATTTTTCATCTTGCCATTGCCTGAAAACGATGCAATTTATTTAAATTTTCAGAGCTGTTTGGAGTTCAGTTTAAGGATCCAGGAATTTATTGAACTCATTCGACAAAACAAACGGATGGACGCAGTAAGGTATGAGATGCTAGGTCTTCATGGCTGGACTTGACATGACTGCCATTCCAAGTTTCTCTGAATTACTTGAATTTATTGTTAAACAAAGCATAGTTGGTGTTAATAAATCAAAATGAATGTCCTTTAGACATGCACGCAAACACTTCAGCCAAGCAGAAGGAGGGCAGTTGGACGAGGTACGGCAGGTGATGGGCATGCTGGCGTTTCCCTCAGACACACACATTTCACCGTATAAGGTAAATTGCCTTTCTGTTTCTATATTATCTGAAATATGTCTACCACTCCAAGGACCTGTTTTGAAATTGATCATTAATTGTGTCTGAATATGCCATCGTAGCAGGTACAAGTTCAGTGGTCTGTAACATTTCTCGTCTTTTCTCCCAGGATCTTTTGGATCCAGCTCGCTGGAAAATGCTGATCCAGCAGTTCAGATATGACAACTACAGATTACACCAGCTGGGGAACAACTCCGTGTTTACCATTACCCTGCAGGCAGGGCTGTCTGCCATCAAAACCCCGTATCCTCTCTGCAGAAAAACAATTACCATCCTTAGGGTTTTCAGTTTGCACGTCCAGCCAGATCATATATGAAACTCTGGATTTTTAGTAATGTTGGGTGATTTTAACATACAGTGACAATAGAAACAAAGGTCATTATTTTACATTACTGTTAAAGGGGTTGTATGATGTGATTAAAAAGTGTTACAAGCTCTTGGTGCATAAAGAAGATCTGTAAAATTGCTAAGACTAAAGTTTCAAATCCAAAGAGTTAATCTTTATAAAATTAAGACTTGTCCACTCCCTCATAAAGCGGCTCGTTTAAACACGCCCCACATCTCCACGTCACTATGTGGGAAGATTTGCATAACGCTGCCCAAATGTTCACGCAAAGAAAGAAGCCGTAACTTTTATTCACGCTGTTGCCGCCTGGCGCCATTTTGTGAAGACACTGTCTTTCGATGTGAAAACGAAGCTACTTTGTTAGGCCTTCCAAAAGAGGACACAACTAGAAATCAGTGGTTAGGTTGTATTTACAACACTGTTCCAGAACAGTTCAACCCTAATATTCAGATGTGTGCAGTGCATTTTATGGAAGACGAGGACTGTTTCCTGTGAGAGTTGTGTAAAATGACGGTGTCTGTTTCTATAAAGTGGGGCAATTCCAACTTTGCAAGTACAGTCTGGCGCTTCTGACTGACAGACTGTAAGCACATTTACATATTTTAAAGAATAAGCCCCTAATGATTCAACCATGAGTTTTGAGCAGTGCAGAGTAGTCTTGTTGTTTGTCGTTTCTCCGATCACAAATGCAGACATGGTTTTATGTTTACGCAGCATGATACTCAGCGTGTAAAAAGACAGTGTATGTCATTATAATCAGTAATTATATCCCCAACGGATGCTACAAATAGCTTGTTTGTAATGGGTTTTATTGGTTTTGTCTCATCACGTCGCAACACATGGCATCACAGTAGGGTATGGGGCGTAACGTTTCCGTCACATGCTTGAAATATTCAGCCAATCACAACACACTGGATAGCTGGCAAATCAGAGCACACCTCACTTTTCAGAACGATGAGCTTTGTAAAAATCGACATGTTTCAGAAAGGTGGGGCATAGAGGAGAACAAATTATGCACAGTAGGTGGAAAATGTGTACCACATAAAACCACATAAACACATTGCATTACATGAAATACACAAAATGTTGTTCTTTTAAGCAACGTCAAGGCTGTTGAGTAAGTTAAGTAACCTTAATTCCAAGTTTACAGGCAGTGTTACAAAGAAGATGGCACTTCCAAAAACCCAGACTGTCCTGTCTGCAGTAAGTCGCTGAACAAATTGGCTCAACCTCTTCCAATGGCCCACTGTGCAAACTCAAGGCTGGTGTGCAAAATCTCTGGCGAGGTCATGAATGAGAACAACCCACCCATGATGCTGCCTAATGGCTATGTTTATGGATACAATGTGAGTTTTGAGGCTAGTTTTGTGTTCTGCTCTTCGGTACTCTGTGTATATACAGTGTCTTGCGAAAGTATTCATACCCCTTAATTTTTTCACGTCTTATGTTGTTACATTATGGTAAACCGCTTTAAATTACTTTTTTTTTGTCACATCAATCTACACTCCATATACCATATTGACAAGGGAAGAACAGAATTGTCACAACTTAGTAAATTTATTGAAAATAAAAAACTGAAATAGACCCATTGCATAAGAATTAATAAACAATCCCAGGCTGTGGCTGGGCCACTAAAGGACATTTACAGAGTTGTCTACAAGCCACTCTTGCTGTGTGTTTAGGGTCATTGTCCTTTTGGAAGGTAACCTTTCTGCCCAGTTTGAGGTTCTGAATTCGCTGGACTGGGTTTTCAGTAACGGCGCTTTTCCACTACAAGGTACCAGCTCGACTCAACTCGCCTTTGTTTGGTTTTCCACTGTGTAAAAGTTGTACCTGTACCTGCTTCCAGGTACCTTTTTTTTCGTATCACCTCTGGCGAAGTTAGGAGCGAGCTGAGGTGATACTAAAATGTGAGGTGGAAATACGGCAGACTGCTGATTGGTCAGAGAGAATCGTGACCATTCACTGCGTCATCATTGCAAGCGCCAGATGGAGTAAACTCTCCTGGTTTTTTTTTTTTTTTTCAACATTTCATTATGCTGCCCTCAGCCTCTCCAGAAACGATGTTTGTCGTCTTGCTGTGAGAAACAGCCACATGCCGAGGATCAAAAACAGCATACACTTGATTTCCTCCATTGTCCTGTGTGTGTGGGTAGCGGGTGTGTGTCGCGTAGAAGATCACGTCAAGGCATTTTCCTGCGGTGTCGCTATTACGACCAGGTGCTATTGTGGAGGTAATATCTGCAATGGAAAACGGAGCGAAAAGCGAGTTGAGTTGAGCTGTTACTGGTAATGGAAAAGCGCCATAAGGTTATCTCAGTATTTTGGTGCATTGTGCTTTTCCTCTACTCTGACGAGTCCCTCAATCCCTGCTACAGAAAAACAGTCCCACAGCATGATGCTACTCTGCAGGTGATGAGGAGAGCTGCTTCCTTTCAAACATGATGCTTAGAATTGAGGTTCATCAGACCGGAGAATCTGGTTTCTCAGAGTCTGAGGGTCCTTTGGGGTTTTTTATTCAAATTACAAGCGTGTTTTCGTGTGTCTTCACTGAAGAGAGGATTGAGTCTTGCCACAAAGCCATAAACCCCAGATCAGTGGAGTGTTGCAGTGATGTTTGTCCTTCTGTAGATTTCTCCTATCTCCACATATGATCCTGGAGCATGGAACTAGAGTGACCATCAGGTTCTTGTTCACCACTCAAACCTTCTGCATCAGTTGCTCAGGAGGCCAGCTCTATGAAGAGACCTGGTTGTTTCAAACTTCTTCCATTAAGAGTAACAGAGACTGCATGCTTCTTTGAACATTCAATGCAACTGTTTTATTTTTTATTTTTTTAACTCTTCTCCAGATGTGTGGCTTGATGCAAACATGTTTCTGACCTCTACACGCAGTTAATCCATGTGACATCAGAGGTTCAACTGTAATTGTACAAAGCTTTGAGAATATTTTTAGTACACAAAGAAAACAAAAATAACTTTATTCAACAATTCGTCTCCTCGTCACAGTAGCACCATTTTGGAGAGTATCTACAGAACGTAAACATGATCGATTTGCAAAGATGTTAAAAACCTCGCTTTTTTGTTTTTTTGCTTTATCATTATGGTGTATGGAGTGTAGATTGATGTGGAAGAAACGTAATTTAAAGCAGTTTAACATAAGGCAGCAACATAACAAAACGTAAAAGAATGAAGGGGTATGAATACTTTCGAAAGGCACTGTATACTTCCAGTGTATGCTATTTGAAATTCTGTATATATATATTCAGTATATAATATTTTATTTCCTGTGTATATATAGTGATTAACATTCCCTTGCCTCTGGTTTTCAGTCTCTCTTGTCAATTCGTCAAGATGACAAGGTGGTATGCCCCAGGACCAAAGAGGTTTTCAACTTTTCCCAGGCTGAGAAGGTTTACATAATGTGATGGGAGCTCCACATAAGTTTTGGGACATAAAGTTGTGGTGCCATTGTAGGCTGGGCGAATTTCACATTGACACCATTTGTCAAAGGGCGTCAATCCTTCAGCCCTTGTTCCATGCAAGTGAATCTCATTGACAGATGTCCTTGCCCTCAACTGGCCTGCAAGACCTTCACTGAACTGATGGTTCACAATGGAGTCGCTAAACGGACAATTGTGACGAGGGATTTCTTTTTTTGTTGATGTTTTTAAAAGGTTGATAGTTTAGAATTTATTTAAATGGTTTATTTTCAGTAGTGTAAAACAAACCAACACGACTCCATATCGATCTCAAAGGAGCTTCTTCTGCCTTGTAGTGTGTTAAGAAAATGAATTATTCATTGTTGGTTTTTTGAACAAGGGCACCCATTTAGGTCATTATTTTTAGATAGATTGTGTGTAGGTTAGTTGTAGAGAACACTCTCCGATGCCTTGCTTTTGCACCTGTGAAATCTGCGACAACTTGCATTTATGTTAATGTGATATTTTTTGACTGACATCCTCTGTTTGAGGCAACATGTAAAAAACAAAAAAAGTAGCTTTTATAGCAATACTGCTCTTTATCTGAAGTCTGTGGATGTACAGACTTAGACTTAGTTATTTGGTGTCAGGCTGGTGTTTTTTTGTTTTTGTTTTTTTTAAATCACATTAGTTTACACTTCAACAGTAAAATACTATACTCACATAATACAGACGATTTATATCATCAACATCATCTAATAAAACATTCTGTGTATGACCAAAATCCTTTTAGGACAAGTATGCAAGATTGCATTAAGATGGTTATGCCTAAATTTGGAACAATTTTTTTAAACTAATGGTATTTTGTTATATAAACAATATCATATATGGTAATCAATAAGGTCATGCTGCATTAAGTGCTGTTTTGTGACTGAAGGTTAAATAGCAAACTTAAAGCAGTTTTTGTTTTGGATCTCACGGTAGATTCAAATCGCACACAGTTTTATTACATGGACTGTTTTTTTTTATTATTATTGTTCAAATTTGTAATTATCCAACCTTGATACCCTCATTTTGTGATGTAAATGACTTGTGTGAGTTTTGTTCTGCTGCAAAAAGTTTTACATTTTTAGAATTTGCAAATTCATAGTAAGTAATCTGTAGAGTGGTTTTGAGCACAATTTTCAAACCAGAAAATAGTATAAAGTACATTTTGTTAATGTTCCCCATGCACACAGTCTCAGGTTTCACAGGATCAACAGCAGGTAATCAATGAGTGGGATCTCTGAAAGGCCCTCTGGTCTTTTAGTTTCATTAAAGTACACCAACATCTGTTCCTGCTGGAAATGATTCTCCAAGTATATGTTTAATTGTAACTGTGGAAAGACTTGCTTAGAAACTGCGCATGCCTGTGTATTTTGGTAGGGTAGATGGGTTGTTTGTGTCCAATTGCCAATAAAGATTGATTTAATTATGTATTGTTGTCTCCCTGAAACACATAGGTGAACTTACACTAAAGAAAAACGTAAATTTTAATTTCTTACAAATTAACATTTAAGTGAAAGTGAAACACTAATATTACTTATTATTACGTATCAGAAATAGTTATGAGTATAGCAGTAGTGTGCAACTTAATTACTATAATTTATGCAACAGCTTTTTGCGTCAGTGTCATTTTTCTCATGACGTGACTGAGCGCGCGTCAGGAGCGGGAGCTTTGAGGTTATTTTAACGGTCGCTACAGCACTGCTTTACAGGATAAATATATCTTCAAAATGTACTGTAAGTAATAATAATAATTAAAAAAAAAACGTTATTAAAATTCAACATATATCACCAACGTTTATGACCATTTTGTCAGTTCTATAAAATAGCCTGTAATTATAATCTATTTAAAATTATTGATGGTGTTTTTTATCTCATGTATTTTTAATTCTTAAATTTTCCTTTACGTATACCTATACATTCATAGATGAGACCAAGGAGAAACGAGAGGAGCCATACGATCCGTTGTTTCTCCCATTAACTAAACTGGGCGCTAGAACGCGAGAGCGACGGTTCCTCTGCACCGTGGGCGAGGTGCTCAGTCTCGGCTGGCTCAAATACAAGACCTCTGAAGTGAGATTATAAGCTTGGCATCTTCTCCTTCCTCTTCTTTTTTAACCCTAAAAATGGCAAACCCATAAAGATACATCAGAAAATTTATTTATTGCTAATTTCCATCTTATTGGGACACAAATGATACAACTTAATATTGATTTAAATGTTTGTATCCCAACGGATACATTGCCATTTTGTGGGTATAAATGAACTGAACACAGAACACTTGTTTATCAGTGCACCTTACAACATGGTTGTTATTCATAAATGCTTAGGAATACAGACCTAAAGTTGGTCTCTTTTTAAAGAAAACACATAGCAAATTATTGCTGAAGTGAAAGTAAAAAAAAAAAAAAAGTAAGTATATATAAAAGTATAAAAAAGTATATTATATTTTATAATATTTAAATAAGTATATTATTTTTTATATAAAAAAAAATGCTTAATACTTAATATGTTGCACTTAAATTGCTAACAAATTGCTAAGCCAGGGACCGGATTCACAAAACATTCTTAAGAATAAAATTCTTCTTAAAGGTACAGGTTGTAGGACCTGCCATTAGAGGGCGCACTATCAAAACAATAACAATCGCGTGGTTTAATGACGCTAAGAAGGAACGTGGAATGATGGGATTTGTTGTCTTCTACCCAACCGCTGACGGCCAACAAATCAGACGGAAACATAAATCATGGATTTAACGTGAGTTTAACGATTTGCGAGAGTAGATTACATACAAAGTCAATGCAAAGATGCGATCAGACTATGGATGAGACGCGTCCTCACGCAGGTCTAGAGACGCGATCCAGATCCCCAGATCCCCCCGTTTGGCGTGTATGGCGTGTATGCCCCATAATACCAATCTTGTTGATCGTTATAATAGCATAGGTTTTCTGTAAAGATACTAGTCAAAACAACTCACCTGTCGAGTAAAACACAAGCGAGATCAGCCTCTCTTTCTAGTTAAAGTTTGTCGTGAAGCTACTTCCGTATTTGTCCATGACACTGTTGTCATGTGGTTTCTACATCAGGAAAGGCGGTAACAAAGGGTAACTAACATCATTAGATTCATAGCCATGCTACATACTCGATATGCACCTGATAAGCCATGGTTGCAATCTGCCATAAAACTAAGAAGAAGAACTAACGTCATTAACAGGCGACTGCATTGTCCGTGTCACTGTTTATAATGGAAATTTTCTCATGATTTACAAGTAGTTGAAAACATTAGAGATATTGTTAGTAATTAGCTGGACAAAATATATAACCACTAGCCTAGTGGTTTATGGATATTTTACTACAAATATCTTACAAATTGTACCTTTAACTGCCAATTTCTTCTTATCTTTCTTCTACCTTAAGAAAAAAGATCAGAATATTTTGTATTCCCCCAAAAAATCTTCTTAAGAATGTTCTTATCTTTTTTCTTAAGATTGTTCTTAAGACAAAACCTAAGAAGAATTCAAATTCTTGAAAAGAATCTTCTTAAAAATAATCGTAAATAACTTTATTATTTAATGAATTTATTGGGTTATTTCAAATGAATTGTTATATTTTAGCATTTAACAGCTACATATAATACATAGGAGGACTATTGTGCACAAGTTTTGTGAAGGGACAGGGATGACTTGATGTATACATGATCGCTCATGATTAGTCTGTGTGTGACACTGCTTTTTGCTGACATCAAAACTCATTAGCAACTCAAAAACGAGTCAGATAGGGAGCTTTATTTGAACGCCGTAAATTTTTTAGCGTATAAAATACATAATCTTTGGCAGTATTCAGCGCATATGAATGCACAGAATGCATTTGCTGTAGAAGCGCGGACTCAAATACCGGAAGCGTTCACTCAGATGAGAGTGCAAAAACACGGCACAAAATTAATTAAACATATCGCTGCAGCTTGAGACAGACTATTTTAAAAGTAACTGTTCAAAAACAGGCTGCATTAAAAAGGTGAAGCTGAGCGCCAGTCAAAGCCTGAACGAAAATATACAGTCTATGGTGCGTGCTTATTATGATTATTAGGGTAATCTACCGGAAGCGCAAGAAGACAATAGTGTGAGTTTAGCAGCACGTCATGTATTCATCCAGATAACGGCTGTTATTTTCTTCTTAAGAAAAAAATTAAGATGTTCTTAAGAAAATATTTGAGAACTTATTAAGAATTTTTCAAGAATTGCACTTAAGAACATTCTTACGAACTTCGTGGAATTTATCTTAAGAAATTTCTTAATTTATTTCTTAAGAAGATTTTCGTGAATCCGGCCCCAGATGTTTAACCAAGTTATGTTACAAATTTGAAGTTGATTTCATCAAAATTGTGGTTTCTGTGAGATTTTGTTTGGGCAAAATACCAAAATTAACCACTGGGTGACACTCCATTGAATTCTTTTGATCCAGTTTTCTGTCACAAATCAATTATTTTCTGTCACGATATCACTTCTAATTACAGAACAGTCACCAAATATGGAACCTTTTCCAACGATATCTGTTTTGTCAAGATTACATGATTCATAACATTTAGATGTAAACCTAATAAGCTAATGTTGAACAACAGCTTTTTAAACAGGTTAGTCCCCTTCAACGTGTGTAAATATGTGAACTAGATCAACTTTTATCGGAGGGTGAGTAGACTTCCCACTAAAGGCCGGCCATGCAGTTTTAAATGCTGCTCGTGAGCTAAAAAAAGAATGTATGAACAAAGTCAATATATGTAAATATTCACAACAAACACTGTTTTAACATGAATTGAAGAAATGAGACCTCCACTTTCCCTGCCTCTCCCCACAGCCTCTACAATGTGTGTATCCCACAGGAAACACATTGCCAGTTTTAGGGTTAATTGCTATTTTACTGAATTGATTTAAGTGATGTAACGTCAAATATGATTTTTTTACCCAGGATGTCAATGCAACTGTGGCCTTGTTGCTGCCCTCATTCGCCTCCAGATGCATAGACAACAACGACTTACTGTCTTTGCAAGAGATTCTTGTCACGGTACGAACGATCATGCATAGAAGATGTAGAATGCTTTTGACTATTTTTCTACTCTTTCATGTGGCCGTCTGTTATATAATTCCTAATCCTTGCTTTAAATACCTCATCTTGTCTTCAGATGGATGTAAATGCTGGTGATTATGATGGCAACACTGTCATGCACAGAGCTTGTGAAAAGGGTAAAACTGATATGGTTAAATATTTACTGTCTATTGGAGCAGCAAGCCAGTTGATAAACCGCTTTGGTTGCACACCTCTTCATCTTGCCATAAGAAACAAGTAAGATTTTGAGCAGATTTAAATATTGGTGTGTATATATATTACACAATTGCCTTACATATGGCAGGCACTTTGACGTGATCAAGATTTTGATAGTGGAAGGAGCCACGTTGAGTCTAAATCCTGTGCGAGTTGGCATGGAACTTATCAAGTCAGTGTTTTCAAACTACAAATGAACTTGTCAGACTGTTGTAGACATTTGCATTCAGCAGTCTTCTCTCATTTAGGGCTGTTCTGACTAAAGACTGTCAGCTTCTGCAAGCGTGGTACTTAGCTGGTGCAAACATGAACCAGAGTGATTATAATGGACAGACCGCTTTACATACAGCAGTGGAGAAGAGGGACAAGAACATGGTGTCCAAACTTCTTGAATATGGCGCCACCCCAGAGGTATGATAAATGCAGATTTTGGTCTTATTATTCATTATGAAAACATCTTCTGCTGTAAATTGTAACTGCAGTGTGTAACATGTATGGTTTGTCTTTTCCTTATCAGAATAGAAATATGTGGGGAAGGACAGCAGAAGATGAAGCAAGACAAAAAAATCTTCATGACATTGTGGTGCTCTTCAATCAACTTTACTCTTTGTAACTCACCCTTCAGCACGTTATTGTGTAGGACCTAGTCAAGCAGACCAGCTGATATTATTTTCCAGTTTTATACCTTAAAAACCAAGTTAATTCTTAGTAAAGAATTCTGAGTGCTAATGTTTACACAAGAAATCAACTCAAAGCAGGCATTTTATCATTTATTTCAAAATGTAAAGCATAAGTTGGTGCATATGCATGAAGTATTAAACCAATCCAGGGTTAACAGAGTCTAGTTGTGTCATTCTAGGTAGAACTGCATGAACATGTTTAATTTCTACAGTTAACATGTACTCATGTTGACGCCATCTTGAATATCCTTTGCATGTAAATTGTGTACTTCACAGCACAACTTGCTGTTGTTAGTTTAGTAGACATAGCTGGCAGAAAAGAGGGACTGTGTAGATGCTTGGTCAGCCTGACCTGAGGGTTTGTATTCACCTTTTGATGCAAGACTATTAATCTGAAGGGGAAAAAAAACCACAAATCAATATATGCAGCTTTAGCTGATATAGTAGGCCTATAAATTGACAACACAATATAATTTAGTTGTGACTTTATTGCCCACATGCAGTATTTTAAGCTTGAATCATAACTTCATTGATTACCTTGGCACGTGTGACGAAGGCGTCCTGTGCAGCCTTCTTGTTTGCTGCTTGTCCCTTCCATGCAGCGAGAGCTGAAGCCTGCAGGGCACGGCCATAAGAGAAGCTCAGCTTCCAGGGTCTGTGCAGAGGAAGCTGGTTCATGGCATTCAGATTCAGAGAGGCCTCCTCCTCACTTTGACCACCAGAGAGGAAGCAGATCCCTGAGAATCAGAAGAGACATGTTGAAGAGCATTTAAATGAACGCCATCCTCTAAAGGACCAGTGGAGGACTGTCTTACCCGGGACAGCAGCTGGCACGGTGCGTCTGAGAGCAGTAACTGTTGCCATGGCAACCTCCTGAGGGGTGTACTTCTTGGTACAGGAGTGTCCAGCGGTGACCATGTTTGGTTTGAGCAGAGTTCCCTCCAGATACACATGGTGGTCAGAGAGAGCCTTGTACACTGCCGCCAGGACCTTTGGATGCAAATTGTTGGGAATTATTTTTGATGGATAATTTGGCTTTGCTCTGCTTTTATTGGTTATTCTGGGAGGAAGCATACCTTCTCAGTGGCATACTGGCACCGTTGCAGATCATGATCTCCGTCAGGGAGGATCTCAGGCTCTACAATAGGCACCAGGCCATTCTACAGGAGCGAAGGAAGAGTTCATGAGGAAAAAAGGATTTTGTGGACAGTTTGTGAAGAAGATTATCTATGGTCACATAAAAGATCCCATAAACAAAGCACATTCGGTCAGACATACCTGTTGGCAAATGCTGGCATATCTGGCAAGAACGTTTGCGTTTTCAGCAATTGAAAGAGCAGAGGGGCAGCTGTCAGAGATCTTAAGCACACAACGCCACTTTGCAAAGTCACAACCATCCTTTTTGTATTGGGCACAGCGCTCAGACAGACCATCCAATCCTGAGTGAAATGGATCAAGCAAAAATAGCTTGCTTTAAAATGGGTACAAGTCAGGAAAGATGTTAAGATGCATTCAAAAGGAATAGTTCACCCCAAAATGAAAATTTTGTCATTAATTACGCACCCTCATGTTATTCCAAAACCGTAAAACCTCCGCTCAACTTCAGAACATATTACGATATTTTTGATGAAGAGAGAGTTATCTGACTCTCCATAGACAGCAAAGTAACTGAAACGTTCCCAGACCCAGAAACGTAGCAAGGATATCTGTAAAACTGACCATGTGACATCAGTGGCTCAACTTCAATTTTGCAAAGCTACAAGAATACTTTTTCTGTGCAAAGAAAAAAAAAAAAAAAATCAACAATTCTTCAACCACAAGTTACCGTATTCTGCCATTTTGCAGAATACTATGATGAATGCGCAAGCTTTCCCCTGAACGTAATCAGCTTTGTTTAGGTTCAGGAAAAAGCACACACATGCATCATGGTATACTTCAAAATGGCAGATGACTAACTAACTCAAGAGAGAATTGTTGAATGAAGTCATTATTTTTTATTTTCTTTGTGCACAAAAAGTATTCTCGTAGCCTTGCAAAACTGAAGTTGAGATGTGGCATCAGTGGCTATTTTACAGATGTCCTCGCTACATTTCTGAGTCTGGGAACATTTGAGTTGTCTTGCTGTCTATAGAGGGTTTCATCAAAAATATCTTGATTTGTGTTCCAAAGATCAACGAAGGTCTTAAGGGTTTGGAACATGAGGGTGAGTAATTAATGACAGAATTTTCAGTTTTGGATGAACATAACCCTTTAAGTAAAAATGTACCCTGTGTGGTTGTCTCTCCATCTGTACCAGCCAGTCCTGCAGTGCCTTTGTCCACCTTCAGACACAAAGAACAGCTTTTATTTATAACATTACATGGCAAAACTACTGAAAAGCCCTTGTGTTTGTATGCAGAAAGAAAGAAGGCTTCCACAGTATTCAAGCAGTGCTTTGGTTATCTATAGGGCAATAAAGCAAATAAAATGCATAAACATTTACATTAAGTTATAGAAGAAATCTTCAAGAGTGCACCTAAACCTCACCTTGATACCAACTACGATGCCCTTGTCCTTGATGACTTTTGGAAACATAACTCCCTGGGCTGATTTCTGGTACAGTGTTTCATGGAAAAAGATGACACCACCAATATATTCAGACACTGAATTGTCTACAGAGAAGAGTAAGTCCCGAAAGCTGCGACGGTTCTCTTCAGTGTTCTCCACATTTATCTTCTGAAAACGCTTCGCCATGGTGCCTAAAATATGAAACACACATCGAAGAACACCTGGAATGTGAGCTTACCACTACGTCTTCAAAAATACAATTAAATTTTTTCTACAATCATAAAGCTGATAGAGGACATAAAATAAGACAACACTGTTAAAAAAAGTTTAAAATAGTATTTATTCCACAACATATTAAATATTTGTATTGATTACTGTTGATCAATTAATATATGCATATAGTTTGTACTCGGTTCCATACAAAACACCACTAATTATTACCTGTAGACTCATCTGCAGCCAGAATGCCTTTTCCAGTAGCCACAATGCGCTGGGCAATTGTGGCGAGCTCCTTCTTCTGCTCCGTAGAGAGAGCTGGAAACTGATGTGTCATTCTGGGAAAAGAGCAGAAAAAACATTACAGAAAATATACCCAAATCTGTAATTTACTGAACTTTTATGATCTGGATCACTGTGTTATTCACTGCTATCTGTAAATATTTGCCCTGACTGTTGAACTTCAGTCAAGAGAAACACACTGGCTCCTCCCACTGAACAAACAAGTCCAGGGTTCAGTCCTCTGCTAAACATTTTGCTGTTTTCCTTATGAATATGTGCAAAATATTACAATTGTGCAATATCGTTAAGAACTGCACAAAAGTGTCTTTCATACACTGAACATGTATGAAAGAAGATTGCCTCCGAAAAGAAAATTCTATACGTTTATAAAAGCTGCAAAATGGAGTGCCTGCATTCATACCATTAGATAATTTGCTAAATGCACCAACAAACATCCAAGTTCTACATTTTTAAAGAAATATTTGGAATATTCTTACAGTGGTTTATAACTTGCATTAAAAAGCAAACCCTGAATAATACTTAGCGAAATCATTGCATTGACATATTTGCAGCTCGTGAATTCAGTTCTACTTGTTTACGTTTTGATACAGGTAAGTTTTTGTTTTACTCTACCCTTCAAAATAACTATTTATACTGAAGTGATGCGATGATAACGAACAAAAAAAAACCCGTTAAAACCCATACTTGCTTGCACGGTGTGAAGGCGAGTAGCACTGTAAACTAACAGCTGAAGTGGCTCTCCTCTGACGCCGGTGGCTGTAGTGAATCGGGACCGAGCGATCCGAACGAGTCGGTATTTATCCGCGCGCAGAGGCTGGACTCGAGGGATGTGAACGGGCGTGCTCTGCCTCCAGCAACACCATTGGCTGGGACAGCGGACGGGTGTGGGAGAATATCTGCCTGTTTGGACTTTGGAAGAAGGGCTTTAACTCCAAAAGTCCCATAATACAGCCTTCCCTGGCTTTAGTGTTAAACGTATTGAAAATAAGTTATCAGAAGCTTTGGAAAGCATTGAATCAAGTGTGAAGCACAGGGCTGGAAACGTGCGATCTGAGATAAGAGTTGATTTTCAGGTTTCTTTAGTTTCCGTATTAGCCTATAATACACAAGTATGTTCAGTTTGCAACCTTTCTGTGAAAGCCACACTTCTGGCAGAGAAAGTGAAATGTCCCACTGCAATGTACAAAACTTAAAGAAAACAGTGACAGTAATTCTCTTAATTAAAAAAAAAAAATATATATATATATATATATATATATATATATATATATATATATATATATATATATATATATATATATATATATATATATATATATATATGCTATTAGATTCTGAAGACAGAGGTATGACATCATACAAGACCAACAGATGTAAGTTGATAGTATGAACTATTAACAGTTTGGATGTGCAGAGGTAGTGGGGGATGTGTCGTTCAATTGATGCTTTTAAACTATAAAATGCATGCTGTGACACATACCCTCAAAAACTTTTTCAGTAGGAGAACACCCTCAGATGTGGCACTTGATGTAAATAATGCACCAAAGGTATAACACCATATGCAAATAATTACTCTCTCTATATCAGTGGTCTCAAACTCAATTCCTGGAGGGCCACAGCTCTGCAGAGTAACTCCATCCAGCTCCAAATCACTGCTGTCTGGAAGTTTCTAATCCTGGGGAATCTCTCTCTCTCTCTCTCTCTCACACACACACACTCTCTCAGAAATTGAGTGCTGGTTGGGGTGAATTACATCAATAGCAGTTGATATAATCATTTTGGCAGATAGGCAAGATGTGGTCTGATGAAAGGGTTCGCGCAGTCAGGCCATTGATAAACTTTTTGCATGATGAAGACAAAGACGTGCACTGATACTTTGAACCAAGAGAGCAAAAATCAGGAGATTTCACAACATGAACTCTGCATTCAAATCCAAGAGGATCAAATGCATGCTCAAGGACAGAGTCCAAATAGTACTTTGTGCACAGAGCATGACACATATTAATAACTGTAGTTTGAGTCAAAGTTCCCACACATTATCAGGAGTTTCCATTAACTTTATGGTTTTTATACTGAGCTAATAATGTTGTTTATCCCCCAACCCTCATAATCTTTCTGCTAGTTTACATTTTCAGTAAATGTTTCGCATTTCATTTAGCCGTATGCATTACAGGGACAGTCTCTTTCAGATTTTCTCACATTGTGAAGACTTTTTCATAATCTAGGTCAAACCAGCACACGCACAAACTCATAAAGAAAAGGATGCTGTAGTAAACACAGCAAACCAGTTAATCTGGAAAAAGCACTACTTCTTTCAGTTATTTACAATAACAAGTACATTTTTTTATTTATTTAGAAATGTTATGCTTTAACTTGTTACATTTTAATCTTACTTGCGTTTATCTATTCCATAATAGCTTATATGTAGGCCTAATTGTTTTTCAGCATCATTACTCTTTCACATGATCCTTCAGAAATCATTCTAATTTGTTGTTCTGTTGTTTAACATAGAGGTGGTGGTCATATAATTAGAATATCATCAAAAAGTTGATTTATATCACTAATCAAATTCCATTCAAAAGATGAAACTTGTATATTTTATTCATTCATTACAAACAGACTGATATCTTTGAAATGTTTATTTCTTTTAATTTTAATGATTATAATTGACAACTAAGGAAAATCCCAAATCATTATCTCAGAAAATTAGAATATAACTTAAGACCAAAACAAAGAAAGGATTTTTAGAAATCTTGGCCAACTGAAGAGTATGAACATGAAAAGTATGAGCATGTACAGCACTCAATACTTAGTTGTGGCTCCTTTTGTCTGAATTACTGCAGCAATGCAGCGTGGTATGGAGCCGATCAGTCTGTGGCACTGCTCAGGTGTTATGAGAGCACAGGTTGTTCTGATAGTGGCCTTCAGCTCTTCTGCATTGTTGGGTCTGGAATATCGCATCTTTCTCTTCACAATACCCCATAGATTTTCTATGGGGTTAAGGTCAGGCGAGTTTGCTGGCCAATTAAGAACAGGGATACCATGATCCTTAAACCAGGTACCAGAAGCTTTGGCACTGTGTGCAGGTGCCAAGTCCTGTTAGAAAATGAAATCTATTTCTCCATAAAGTTGGTCAGCAGCAGGAAGCATGAAATGCTCTAAAACTTCCTGGTATACGGCTGTGTTGACCTTGGCTTGGACCTCAGAAAACACAGTGGACCAACACCAGCAGATGACATGGCACCCCAAACCATCACTGACTGTGGAAACTTTACACTAGACTTCAAGCAACGTGGATTGTGTGCCTTTCCGCTCTTCCTCCAGACTCTGGGACCCTGATATCCAAAGGAAATGCAAAATTTACTTTCATTGGAGAACATAACTTTGGACCACTCAGCAGCAGTCCAGTCCTTTTTGAAGCGAGACGCTTCTGTTCAAGAGTGGCTTGACACAAGGAATGCGAAGCTGAAACCTATGTCTTGCATACGTCTGTGTGTAATGGTTCTTGAAGCACTGGCTCCAGCTGCAGTCCACTCTTTGTGAACCTTCCCCACATTTTTGAATGGGTTTTGTTTCACGATCCTCTCCAGGGTACGGTTATTCCCATTGCTTGTACACTATTTTCTACCACATCTTTTCCTTCCCTTTGCCTCTCTAATGTGCTTGGACACAGAGCTCTGTGAACAGCCAGCCTCTTTTACAGTGACCTTTTGTGTCTTGCCCTCCTTGTGCAAGATGTCAATGGTCGTCTTTTGGACAACTGTCAAGTCAGCAGTCTTCCCCATGATTGTGTAGCCTACAGAACTAGACTGAGACCATTTAAAGGCCTTTGCAGGTGTTTTAAGTTAATAAGCTGATTATAGTGTGGCTCCAGGTGTCTTCAATATTGAACCTTTTCACAATATTCAAATTTTCTGAGATACTGAATTTGGTATTTTCCTTAGTTGTCAGTTATAATCATTAAAATTAAAAGAAATAAACAATTGAAATATATCCATCTGTGTGTAATGAATGAATATGATACACAAGTTTCACATTTTAATGGTAATAAGTTAAATAAATCAACTTTTTGATGATATTCTAATCATATGATCAGCACCTTACCAGTTGCCTAAATAGATTTTGTTGTGGAAACTGATTTGATTCAGATTATTTGATGAATATAATACAGACAATGCAGCGTCTATTTAGGCTACAAAAAAATATTGATTTCCTTTAACATCTCATGCTAAATTAATCCAAGCCACATCTCCTCTTAATTAATGCAATAAAAAAACGTTTGGGGTTAAGTTGTGTTGTAATTTGCAGTTAGATTTTCGGAGTTGTGGCGCTGTGATTCGTCCCTCCGCCGCGTGGCGGCGCTGCAGTTCTGGAGACAGCGTCAGCAGCAGAAGAGAAGCAGCGAAGTGTTTCCGGCGAGGGCTCGGCCGATGGATGAAGTGCAACAGCTACATCCTCAAAACCATTTCTCAGTCAGTAGAAATCAAAATTAGGTAAGAAATTAACACAAGTGCAAAACCTGCTCCGTTAGAGCGTTATTAAACAATCCACATCGAGTTTTATCGCTGAGAGGCGTCAGATCGCAGTGTTTTCGTAGATCGCTGTCGCGGCTCGACGCGGTTTAACTACAAATCATATATTTTCTTAAATTTGCGTAATGGACGTGTTATTAATGACGGCTACATGTGTTAATGTATCCCTTTAACAATAAAATACCATTCTGTTTTCTGAAGTAGTATGTAAACCATTCAGTACCATGTTATTTATTAAGGCAGGCTTCCATGATGTTACCATCAGATATAATCAATTAAATCAGTTTAGGTTTAGTGTAATGTTTAGAGATATTTTAATACTACTACTAATAAAAATGTTGTTATATTACTACTATAGTTGATAATAATTAAAACATAAACAACTAAACTATACTAGAAGTAAAGACTGAAATCTGAAATATTAGTAACTTGAGGGGTTAAAATATTGTTAGTTTTGTTATGCGATTACAATAATTATGATTTCATCCATTGCGTTTGTAATGCAACATGAATAATACAGTAATAACAGCAACAACTGTTATTACTATTATAATACTAGCCAGTGTATTGTATCTTCAAGAAATGGCTAAAATACATCTCTTCCATCTTTAATTAAAGGGTTAGTTTGCCCCAAAATGAACATGGTATCAATAATTACTCACCCTCATTTCGTTCCAAACCTGTAAATCCTTCGTTCATCTTGTGAACACAAATTAAGATATTTCTAATTAAATCCGTGAGCTTTCTGATCCTCTATAGACAGCAGCACAACTGAAATGTTTCCGGGTCCAGAAACATAGCAAGGACATTGATAAAACAGACCATGTGACATCGGTGGATCATCTTCAGTATTGCAAAGCTACGAGAATACTTTTTGTGCACAAAGAAAATAGTGCTGAATGATTAATTACATTTGCGATAATATCGCGATATGAAAAACATGATTTTTCAACCACAGAGGCTGATTCCACTTGGTCATGTGACACGAGAGTAAAGAGAAGTGTTCGACTCGATCGCTGTAGATATCAAAGTAAGGCAAGAGAAAGCACAAGTAGCAACCCTGGCACGCTATGCTCGGAAATGTTTGAAAGCGTATAATATGAACGTACTTTAAAACGGCACTTTAAAATTACTCAAGCAGTGACAGTGTTGCAAAGTTCAACAAATCAGTTAATACACTACTGTGATTGTATTTGTTTAATAAAAATTTCATTTATCTTAATTCATGCATAACCTAATTTCATTGTAACAAAGGCCTGGCCTACAGAAAATAACTTTTCTGTTTAATCTTTCTAATATTGTGTTGGTCATAAACTATACAATGATTTATAGTTTTTCTTGGTTGACTAATACAGAACATAAAGAGCTTTAAAAAATAATTGCATATTAAAGCACAATATTGGATAAAAATAAAAATAAATTGCAATTAGATTATTTTCCAAAATCGTTCAGCCCTAAAAGAAAACAAAAATAGCATAATTTAATAGCATAACAGTTCTTCTTCCACGAGTTACGTCTTCCACCATTTTGGAGAGTATCCAAGAACATAATCATCGTTATTTACGTTCGAGGGGGAAAGCGCACGCATGAACGTAATCTGTGTAATCGTTGTTGTTTACACTTGGAGTAAAGTATTGCGTATGCATTGTGATACTCTCCAAAATGGTGGAAGACAGTAACTCGGGGAAGAAGAACTGTTGAATTTAGTTATTATTTTTGTTTTCTTTGCGCACAAAAAGTATTCTCATGGTTTCGTAATATTGAAAATGAGCCACTGATGTCATATGGACTGTTTTATTGATGTCCTTGCTACGTTTGCTCTGTGGACCCGGAAACATTTCAGTTGTGTTGCTGTATATGGGAGGGTCCGAGAGCTCACGAATTACATCAAAAATACCTTAATTCATGTTCTGACGAAGGTCTTACAGGTTTATAACGACTTGAGAGTGAGTAATTAATGACAGCGAGTTCATTTTGGGGTGAACTAACCCTTTAACCATCTAACTCTAGCACTCTCTATTCTAATTCTATTTTGTCTATCTGTTTTCTTTAAATAAAAAAACACTTAACTTTTAAAAAAGCCTCTAACACTAGCTATCTCTGTTCTTTTGCGATTCTATCTATTAGTTTTCTTTTTATTTACTATATAATTAACAAAATTGTTTTCTAACTTCTTGTTTTCTTTAAAAAAGGCCTTTTCTGTGTCCTTTTTCTATTCTATCGATTTGTTTACTTTTTATTTTATAATTCACACACAAAAAATTGATAAGTGTACAGCTAACTGAGACTTGTGTTAGCAAGTGTTGATTTTCATTGCTTCTGTTGTTCTCATTTGTAAGTCGCTTTGGATAAAAGCTTCTGCTAAATGACTAAATGTAAACTTAGACCTGTTTTAATAACTGAAGGTCTCTCGCCCTGCTCCACAGTGAGGAGCGTGATGTCAGGTCAGAAGCGCCCCAGTGACGCCGGCAGCTCTGCTCCCCTCGGCGCTCCTCCAGAGAAGAAGAAGGGCGGTGAGGATGGAGAGGGGATGAGCACTGCGTCTGGAGGAAGCACCGCTGTCGAAACAGTCATCAAACTGGGAGGAGGGTCCAACCAGGTCAGATGCTTCCTGGGATCTTCGTGCTTAATTTGAGCTGTCTGGTTTTTTTGTGGTGCCCCAGTGTTTTTTGTCCCGAGCCTGTCTGTGTGAATCATCTGAATCTCTGTTATATGAGAGTTTGACTATTTTATGGAGTAGTTCATTCTAAATCTTTTCATTTATGGATTGTGGATCTTAAAACTGGTTTCTTGTCATTTGGTTCCCATTGACACTGTATTTCGTTCTTGCAGGAAGAGCAAGATATTAAAGCTCTGCAGATCAAAAACAAGAAGTTGGGAGTGGCCCTTGACCAAAGACAGGTAGATACAGACCTTTATATGTATAGTGTTACAAAAGATTTCTATTTTAAATACATTTGAGTCTTTTGAAATGTCTATTAATCACAGAATCCTGAAATTACTGTTGTTTTTTTACATTGATGATAAGAAGAAATCTTGGTAACACTTTAGAATAAGGTTCCATTAGTTAATGTTAGTTAACTACTTTCATTAACATGAACTAAGCAAGAACAATCCTTCTACAGCATTTATAAGTCTTAGTTCATGTTAATTTCAACATTTACTAATGCATTATTTAAATCAAAAGTTGTGCTTGTTAACATTAGTTAATGCACTGTGAATTACCATGAACTAACAATGAATAACTGTATTTTCATTAACTAACATGAACGAAGATGAATAAATACAGTAATAAATGTATTATTCATTGTTTGTTCATGTTAATTAATACATTAAGTAACATTAACTAATGGAACCTTATTCTAAAGTGTTACCGAAATCTTTCTTAAGCATCAGATCAGCATATCAGAATGATTTCTGAAGGATTATGTGAAACTGAAGACTGGAGCAATGATGCTGAAAATTCAGCTTTGATCACAGGAATAAATAGTTTAAAAAACTGTTATTTTTAAGCATGATAATATTTAACTGGTTTACTGTTTTTACTGTATTTTTGATCAAATAAATGAGTTTAAGAGCCTTTTTTTCAAAAACCTGATCAACCCCAAACTTTTCAATGGACTATATTAAACCATTATTGTTATAGATTGAGTTTTCCACTGAAAATGGTGCAGAAACAGTGATTCAGTCACATAAATCCATGTATGCTTGTGTTGCTGTAGGTGATTGAGGATGAACTGAGAGAGAGAGTTGAGAGGTTGGAGACTCGTCAGGCGACAGATGATGCCAGTTTGCTGATTCTCAACAGATACTGGAACCAGGTGATATTTACAGTCTGTATAATCTGGAGTTACATCGCTCTCAAATACAGCCATTTTTAATCTTGATTTCTATTCCTCCTTTCTCTCCCAGTTCGATGAAAATGTGCGATTAATTGTGCGTCGCTACGACCAATCCGGGAGCGAGCCTGTGGAAAGCCAACCTCCTGAAGGACGGAGCGTAACACCTGGAACACCGGAGCCGGACGGAGACTCAAACCAGGAGAGAGCAAAGGACAGAGGTACCAGAAACTGTTATAGATGTAAATCAACTGCTTACTATTTGGGGGGGAAAATTTGCCTAATGTCTTGATCTGGATCTTGAGTCTTGGCTTGACAAATATAAAAAACAATAAAATAAATCTATGCAGTAGAAATATAAACTATGTAGATATAGAAATATAGACTATGTACATCTGTACGTGCAAGTGTTCAGTATTAATTTATGTGCAAAATAATAGTACAGTAACATGTTGATTGAATGCAACTATATGATGATAATAGCAGCAGCAGCAGCAGTAACATTAACAATGTGCAAATTGAGACACTTGCTAATAACAGTGATGTTTGATACAGGTCAACAGGGGGAGGCAGCGAGCTCTTTTCTGGCCATGTTGGCCAGCAGCAGCAGCGAGGAGATCGACGCAGAGCTGCAGGAGCGACTGGAGTCCAGCTGCAAACAGGCCAGGCGTGTGGTCGAAATCTACGAGAACCTGAAGAACACAGTCGACCAACTGAAGAAAGATGTGGAGTCTGGAACAGGCGAGACAAACCGTCCATCAAATTAAACGAAAAAAACTTATCACGGGTCACGTCTAATGTGCATATTCTTGTTGATTCCTTCAGATGGCAGTCTCTGGGATGTCGCTGTCCGCCTCAACACGCTCCTGACCAGTGAGAATGAACGTCTGCGCCAGCTGACCGACAGCCTCCAGCAGAAGCACAGTCACATGACCAGCGAGGTTGGTGCTTGATCTGTGGACATGTTTTATCTGGGAAGCGTGTCACCTCATTGAGTGCTCACACTGTGTGTGTGTGTGTGTGTGTGTAGTCTCGTCCGCTGGGCCGTGCGGCGAATCGTGCTGATAACAGGATCAGTGAGCTGCAGGTTCTGATCGAGGAGCTGCAGTGGGACATGGAGAAGATCAGACGGAGAGAGAATCGGCTCAACGCACACCTTGTAGAGGTGCTGGAAAGGGTGAGTGGGTCTTGCTGATTTAGACAACTTTCATGGATGATACAGACTTTAAGCAGTAATTTAATGTCAGTTACAGTAATCTAGGTTCCTGCAAATAATAGCAAAGGACAGTGGATTTTTGAAAAAGCCACTGCCATATATCAAGATGCTCTTATTTGGAGTAGTAAACCCAAGATACAGTATTTTTATTGTTTTACAATGTGTCATAGCTGATATTGTGCTCTTCCCTCATAACCAGGTGAACAGTAAAGGTTATAAGGTGTATGGCGAGGCAAGCAGCGTATGTGGAACCATCACGATTAACAAAAGAAAGGTAAACCACCAGTCATGTGCATGTTTAGTGTGAATGAATCTCACTGTAAACCTGAAGCAAGCAGCTGTTTGCACGCTGTAGTATCCTTCAGTTGAGTATTGAGGCTTGTTTAATCTTCAAGCAGACGCATCATATATTTTTTAATATATGTTTTTGGCTCTAGTAAATGTACACGATCATTCAAAAGTTGTAATGTAAGTTGGTCATTTATTGTTCTGTTTGTCACATAAGGGTATCTGTGCAGTGTCTAACACTGATGTGTAATGTAGCATGAAATCCTCTCTGGTCTCTTGTTAGTTTGAGGAGATGAACAGTGAGCTGGAGCAGAACAGGGAGCTGGCGGAGAATCGGCTCAGTGAGCTGCAGAAGCTCCAGCAGGATCTGCAGACGGTGTACCAGGAGAACAATAACATGAAGGTAAAGCCTGCATACACATTACCTTGTCAGATCCATCTTATGTTTGTTTATTGTGAGTGTTGGATCCTGCTCAGGCAAAACCAGATTAAACATGATGTTCAGAAGCAGTCAACTCTTCAGAGGCTAACGCTTGAAGACACAGATACTCTGGAACAGAGCAAAACACTTCTTTAGTTTCAGTGGAAGTTTCTGCAGCTTCCTGTAACGAAAAATAATTGTAGAATAGAAAGAACAAAAGATTATTCAAAATAAACATGAAATTGTTTAATGAAATTAAAAATTAGAATGTACAAATTGTGTGGTAGCGGTAATATAATAATGAAATATATCTCAGGTTGATTAGACCATGATGTTAATGCCACCAAGTCAAATAAACTGCACAAGAGTTGATGTTTGGGGTCAGGAAGATTATTTATTTATTTATATAGAATGCTTTTATTTGAAAGGATGCTTTAAAATAAATCCTATTCTTTTGAACTTTCTATTCATCAATGAATTCTGAAATAAAGAAAATAATAATGGTTTCCACAAAGCTATTATGTAGCACAGCTGTTTTCAACACTGATAATAAGAAATGTTTCTTCAAATCAGCGTGCTAGAATGATTTCTGAAGATCATGTCTGGAGTAATGATGCTGAAAGTAAAGCTTTGTATCACAGGAATAAATAGTATTTTAAAAATGTATTCAGATAGAAAACAATTATTTAAAAATACTAACAACATTACTGTTTTTATTCACATACATGTAGCTGTAAGAGATTTCTTGATGAGAGAAATCACACTGACCCCAAACGTCTGAAGGGTAGAGCACTTTCTAATGTTGTCGGAGTCATTCATGATCACTGAGAAGCCGTGTGTTGTTCTCTCTCCGTCAGGTGGAGCTGTTGTCCAGGGCCGAGGAGGTGGCCAAAGAGAGCGCAGAGTATCGCTGTCTGCAGTCTCAGTTCTCTGTGCTCTATAATGAGTCACTAGTGCTGAAATCTCAGCTGGACGAGACCAAAGCTCGACTCAACACCACCAGGACGGCCCGCCTGCGCCAGCTGGACCACATGGAGGTACATGGAGTGATGATGTGTGTAAACAGTGAATTCAGGGATGCTAGACGAGGCAGGCTCATATACAGAGGTTGGCTGGCTGTCACAATTTGAGGATGTTATTGTCATGAGATGATAACTTATGTGTGTCTGTTTCAGAATGACGAGGTGTCCTTGCAGCGCAAGGTCCGTACCGAAGTGATTCAGCTGGAAGACACGCTGGCACAGGTGCGCAAGGAGTACGAGATGCTCAGGATCGAATTCGAGCAGACATTAGCTGCGAATGAACAAGCAGGTAAACTTCCTCTGGTCTCTTGGTAATGATGTTGGTCTCTTTTTGCTCAGATCAGCTTTTTGATTGACCGTGTGTAGTACTCTTTGCTTCTTTCTCAGGCCCAATAAACCGGGAGATGAGACATCTGATCAGCACACTGCAGACTCATAACCAGCAGCTGAAGGGAGAGGTGGTGAAATATAAACTCAGACTGAGAGAGGCGCAGCAAGAGCTCAGCCAGGTTACACCACAAACTTATTGACTTTAATATGTTTAAGTTTCAAATATAAGTAGTTGCTGAGGTTTCTGTCCTCTCTTTTAGCTGCGTGCTGCCAAAGGTAATGCTGCTGTCCAATCCCAGTCCAGCACAGAGATGGATGTGAAGGAGGAGACCGCTTCCCCACACACTCCTGCCCCGACGGCTGACGTTACCGTAAAGACTGAGCCAGAGAGCGGCTCTGCCACACCCAGCACCACCGGTACACACTCTTTACATTAGGTTTACATTAGGTGCAAATAGGCCGCCTTGTTAACGTGTGATTAGGGTGGTCAACACAACAAACCACAGTCATGTGACGACAGCTCCAGTGGTGTAGATGGTAAACACGCGCTGTAGGCATTTTGACACGATTGACCCGAGCTCAAATCCGCCTTTTGCACAACATTTGTTTTTTTCTCCCTTTTCAAATCTCAGATCACAACGGAAAGGCATTTATTTTCAATGAAAATGATGGAGATGATCAAAAAGTTGGTAGTATTAGAGTAGGTGTAGGAGGGGATGTATTGTAATTTACACTCAGTACGTATTTATTGCATACTATTTTTGAATGTGCTACAATACAGATGAGTGCCACTATTTGCATCAAGTAGTGTAAATAGCAGAAAATCCTCCTGTTTTAACATAGTGTAAATAAATAAAAATTGAAAAAATAAATTATCGCGTCTGAAAAAATTATCGAGCTCATTTTTTTTAATTGTGCGATTAATTGATTTATCGACAGGCTTATTTACATAATTGTTTTCTCTTCAGGTGTAACCGTAAAGACTGAACCAGGTACAGACACTGAGACCGTAGTGAAAGAGGAGGAACGAGAGAAAGAGAAAGAAAAGGAGAAAGAGAAGGAGCAGAGAGAAAGAGAGCGGGTGACTCGTGGGAGCACTGGAGGCGTAGCAGTGAAAGAAGAGCGGGAGAAAGCCAGCACCAGCAGCAGCCAATCAGAAGACCTAGCAGCTGAACGCTGCGCTGTGATTGGAGGACCCAAACGCAAGGAGATGGAGCAGCTCAAAATAGTGCGAGTGGATCTAAAGTAAGTCATTCTGCTTGATATATTGATTATTATGAAAATGGCTGTGGGAAGTGCTAATAATGATGTGATTATGATACAGGAAAGCCCAAGAGTCCCAGCGGGAGATGAAGCTGTTGTTGGATATGTACCGCTCCGCACCAAAAGAACAGAGAGATAAAGTACAACTGATGGCTGCGGAGAAGAAGGCCAAGTCAGAGGTACACTGTCGGAAGCACATTGTTTAAGAATATCAGAAGAAATGATCAACAGATGAATCATATATCGAAGTAGTTCAGCCGTAACCTGTTTATTCTCATATTGTGTGTGTTTGTGCAGGCCGAGGAGCTCCGTCAGCGACTGCGAGAGCTGGAGGAGAGGGAGAGGAGGGAAGGAAAGAAGATGGCCGATGAAGAGGCGCTCAGAAAGATCCGCTCGGTGGAGGAGCAGATCGATATACTCAATAAGAAACTCTCTCTGGCTAAACAGGTAGAGCTGTGATTTACTGAGTAATGAACGACAAACACTCTGGAAAATTCTCAATCATCGCTCTCTCTCTCTCTCAGGAGGAAGACGCTTTGCTGAGTGAGATGGACGTTACTGGCCAGGCGTTTGAGGACATGCAGGAGCAGAACATCCGTCTGATGCAGCAGCTCCGAGAGAAAGATGACGCCAACTTCAAACTCATGAGCGAACGCATCAAATCCAACCAGATCCACAAGCTCCTCAAGGAAGAGAAAGAGGAGCTGGCTGACCAGTTGCTCACACTCAAAACACAGGTGGGCTGTGAGGTGGCTTCATCTTCGAGTCAACTGTTTTGAGGACAGTGATTTGTTTTTATGGTCTTCAGATTGACCGGGTGTTTTGGCAAGTTGCATAGGTGTTTATTTTTATTTATTTTTTTACATGAAAGTGTTACATCAGTTTTATATGGAAATTTGTTTAGGGAATCTACATTTCTCAAAGAGATTTAATTGAATGTAAAGGACCCCCCCATCAGGGCTCTATGCTTGCTTTTTTTAGGAGCACAGTAAGGTGCACCTTCTAAATAATAATTACAAATAATGATTTAAAATTAGCCTTTTCATCACGGGGTGATATTTGACTCCTTAAAGTTACCTTTGTAATGCCATTTTTCTAACTTTATTAAAAGTGTCATCTTTTGTCAAATTTAAAAAAATATATATATTTATAAGATATTTAAAATGTCTAATTAAAAAATGTATTTTGCTCTCAGGTGGATGCGCAGCTGCAGGTGGTTCGGAAGCTGGAGGAGAAAGAGCGCCTCCTGCAGGGCACCATCAACGCTGCGGAGAGGGAGCTGGGGCTCCGCACACAAGCTTTAGAGATGAACAAACGCAAGGTACAACCACATACCAGTTGCAGATGAACTGCTTTTCACCATAATAATCAATATATCAAGCAGAATGACTTACTTTAGATCCACTCGCACTATTTTGAGCTGCTCCATCTCCTTGCGTTTGGGTCCTCCAATCACAGCGCAGCGTTCAGCTGCTAGGTCTTCTGATTGGCTGCTGCTGGTGCTGGCTTTCTCCCGCTCTTCTTTCACTGCTACGCCTCTAGTACTCCCACGAGTCACCCGCTCTCTTTCTCTCTGCTCCTTCTCTTTCTCCTTTTCTTTGTCTTTGTGTCCGTGCAAAGTCATAAATACTATCTGGGGGGAAAGTATCAATTAAAAATCTCTTAACTCTGTTTTAGGCGCAGGAGTCGGTGCTGCTCTCGGAGGAGGTGCGCACTCAGCTGGAAGGGGTGCAGCAGAGGTTGAGTTCAGTCAGAGAGGAGGTGATTGAAAACAGCATTTCTCGAGAAAAGGAGTCTTTCAATGCCCGACGTGCACAGGTGGGTACAGCTTTACATGTCATGTGTAACAGGCCAGCATACTTGACCTAATATAACATCATCTGATGATACTAGGTTCAAAGATATCTGATATCTGGCTATAGGAATGTTTGTTTGTATTGACTTTAATGTTGAATGTTTTAGATTTAATGACAAAAATAAGTATTCCAGTTGTATCACTACATGTGCTTACAGTATACAATATGGGGACAAAAAAAAGTCAAAATCAGGATTTGTCCTAAATCATGTCTTCAGATATTAAAATCATCTGAGAACTGAACAAATACTTGTATCCTGGCTCAAAGGAAGATAGGAATCATGTCGTTGTGGCAGTTTTCCTGGTGATTTAAGGCATAATACAAGACATTTTCACTTTACAAATGACAAAAATGCTTAAAAATGTATTGCATTTTGTAATAAAAGTGACCGCACCCCAAAATTAATAAGAAGCAAATATGTGTCCATGGAGCACAAAACCAGTCTGAAGTCACTGGGGTATATTTGTAGCAATAGCCAAAAATACAAAACTATCTTTTTTTCTTTTATGCTAAAAATTATTATTATATTAAGTAAAGATCATGTTCCATGAAGATATTTAGTAAATTTCCTATTGTAAATATATTAAAACTTAATTTTTGATTAGTAATATCAAAATATCTTGGCCAAATATTGTCCGATCCTAATAAACCATGCATCAATGGAAAGCTTTCAGATATATAAATCTCAATTTCGAAAAATTGACCTTTTTGACAGTTTTTTTGCGGTCCAGGGTCACATATCGGATTTGATTCAGTAAATATGAAGGCAGTGTTTAATGATGTTTGTCATCTGTCGATAGAAAGTGATGTATTTTGTGTTTTATTGAGTAAAAATGGCTATTCTGTGCAAATTTCGTATAAACTGATGTTTCTTTGACCTCATAGGAGGACATATCCAAACTTCGCAGGAAGATCGAGAAGGCCAAGAAGCCTGCGGAGAACATCCGAAATGGAGACGAGATCCTGAATGAAGAAATAAATGACTACAAGGTCATTTGCGTTGTCCAGTTGAATAGAGGAACAGAAAGAGCTTTGTGTTCATGTCTTTGAAGGATCTTTGTATTTCTCTGTTTCACAGGCCCGGCTGACGTGTCCATGCTGCAATTCACGCGTAAAGGACGCCGTGTTGACGAAGTGCTTCCACGTTTTCTGTTTCGAGTGCGTGAAGACGCGCTACGACACCCGTCAGAGGAAGTGCCCAAAGTGCAATGCCGCATTTGGTGCCAACGATTTCCATCGCATCTACATCGGATGAGGTTCACGATTCATCTGCATCTGTTTGGTCCAGTTGCTCAACACTGTTCAGAGGCCGGCTTTCGTCTTGTAGCGTTGGGCGAACATCAACAGTTTAACATTCCACTTGTTTTTCATTCAAAATGTTCTAGCGTCGGTTTAGCAGAACTAACCTGATCGCATTCCACAGGTTTGTCCTAGCCAACATTTCTTACAACAAATGCTGCTTCTTGCTTCCAGGAGTGTCCTGAATGTTCGCTTTTAAGTTAAAACTGCCTCGACCAGATCTCCCATTCCACCTCAACTTTGCATTTACAACCTAGAGCCAGTGTGAACCCATCCACGTAAGAGAGACCTGTCATTGAAGACAAACTGCCTAGTCGACTGGGCAATAGTTCATTTGCGTTCAGTTTGCTGATCAGCTGGTGTTGTGATTTTTGTACCGTCTTCTTTTTTTGACTGCCTGTAGTGATGGTTGTGCAACTGCTTTATTGAAACCCATTAAAATATTGAAATGTATTGACATTATTTCTTCAAGCTTTATTTAAGTCGTCACTAATGTGATTTAGCTGATGCTTAAAACAGTTTTTATAGTATATTCTTCTGGATTTATGTTTGATTAAGCATTTTATGCAGTGATGATAGTTTATAAATCAAACCGTGTGGAGTTCAAACCTGCAACCATGTTTCTTTTCACATTGTTTTTAAATGGTATGATCATAATTTGCAGAAGTGTTCATTACGACGTTCAATAAGGTAAGAAACAGTAGGCCAAATGCAGAAAACAAAAACTATATTTCTATGATTTAAAGCAAAATGGAAAAAAAAAACCTAATTTGACTAGTAAAAAAACACTAATATGATTTGTAGTTGCATTGTAATTTAAGGTGTCCTTTAGTACAAGTACTGGGTAATAATTAAACTTAGGGTTTGGATTCGAGTTAGTTGCATGCATAGTTCATTGTTATTATTACCAATTAAAAGTAAGAGATTACACTGTTTTTCTGAAATTAAATTAGTTCTGATTTAATTGCATTAAATTCTTTATAAACCATAGAATAATTCTATATAAAGCAATGGTGTGTTTAACAAAATCTAACATCTAAATTTAAAATCTTATGTTAATCATATGTAGGGCTTTTCCTTTAAATCCTTTGGTCATTCAAGAATAATACATTATGCAACTTTTTATTTAGTTAAAAATATATATATTTATTTGAATTAAAAGAGCAGTGTATTGTTCAAATAGCCAAGGCTGATATAGCTGGAATTTAGAAAGTAAGGTTACACTTTATTTTAAGGTGTTCTTGTTAGAGTGTAAATATACATTGAAGTAATAGGAGTAATATTAATAACTACATGTACTTGCTTTGTGGTTCGGCTTAGGGTTACTTGCATGTAATTATGCATAATTTATTGTTATCATAGCCCAATAGTAAAGTGTTACCTAAAGTAACTGGTAAGAAGCAATCCAACACTTTTTAAAGAGACAGTATGAGTACAGTAATCAAATGACGCAAAGATAATTATTTAGTAATCAATTACTTTTTAGAGTAAATTACACAATACAATAAACAGCCTAAATGTAACAAGGACACCGACAAATTAAGTGTTTAATCTAATAATTGTGAGTGTAATGTTATTCATTATATTTTGATGTATGATGAGACGTAGGCTCATTTAAACAGTTGGTTTATATCCTCATTCATTCATTCTCGTCATATCTGGTCTTCAATGTGAGTTAAAGGCACATGCCCAGGAGTGCAGATCCACAGGCCCCTCAGCTCTTCTGTAAATCTATCAGCTCGTGTCTAAACCACTGAAACACCTCGTGTCTTAAACTAAAGCAGCGTGTGAACGGGTTTCTCTTGCCTGCGCAGGAATGCAGAAGGCGGGGGCACTCAGCTCCTCAGACACCTTCAACATCCACAGATCCTCACAAACCGGATCAAGCTCGGATACTCGCTCAAGAAACGCCAATAAATAGACTTTTTGTTTGTTTTTTTTAAAAAGCAATATTTTTTGCATTAGATTGTTTCTTTAAATTAAATGGTATCTTATTTTATCGACTTAACGCTTTGTTGTACGATACCACATACAGTAATCGAGGCGCTATTTTTAAGTGCCCCTTGGCAAGAGCATGCTTGAGAACTTAATTATAGTAATATATATGACAAACTGAGCATATGACATCTAATTGTACAGTTTTTTATTTATTAATTTTTTTTGGTTGTGTTGTTCAGCCATTTAGTTTTCTCAATCAAGAACCCGTAGTACATTCATTAATTATTTTTTTCAAGGTTACTGAAACGCAAAGACGACCGCTAGACAAACCCGATCTGTTATTATAGTTACACATCGATTATTCCGTGTATTTTTTTTTCGTAGATCCGGGGTTTTAAGGATGTCTGTTCACAGTGTTGTCTCGAGAGGTTCTGAAAAGCTGCTTTTCTTCGGGTTTTTGGTTCTGGTTCGGTCGGTCTTGTGTCACGGGTTTGTTGAAGAGTTCACTTCTGGTTTGGGGTCTGTTATTCTGGAGCCTCTGGACGGGTTGAGAACATACGTGGAGTCCATTGTTGGCACCCATGTGATTGAGATTTGCGTTCAGGTAACTTTTTTTTTTTATTTGTGAAATTATTTAATGACTCATTTATCACTTCACACAGGAATGCATTGCTCAAATTTGTTCACAAATATCCCATAAAGGCTGCTCTCCCATATAGGCTACTTATTTAACAGAGGTCTTGATTAGTTTTCATTGAAGTATCAACTTTGCCTCAGATGTTTAATGAGAACAGACAAACAAAAAAAAAAAATAATGTAAGATTTGCTGATATAAATAAAATTGGATGAGCAATGTAGGAGTTCATACTGAAATCAGGTTCGTAGAATTTGGTGCTTTGGCAAATCTGAGCACACACTAAGACTCTAGAGGAGAAACACGACTTTACACAGCCTCAGGAGAAACATCCGAGAAACATGTGACGTCATGCAAACCAAAGACATCCAGAAGAAAAAAATGTGATTTTGAATATATATATATATATATATATATATATATATATATATATATATATATATATATATATATATATATATATATATATGAAGAGTTCAGATGCAAAAACCTCTAAATGCCATCTGAAATTTTCATCTAAAATTAGGATTTTTATCAGGCTCCTATATTTATATTCAGTTATTTCACTTTACTAGCCTGGAAAAGGACCTGCACATCACAATTAAAGTAAAATGACTCAACCTAAGCATAGGACCTTGATAAAAATCCTAATTTTAGATGAAAATTTCAGATGGCATTTAGAGGTTTTTGCATCTGAACTCTTCATATATATATATATATAAACACACACACACACTTATCAATATTAAGATTACTGGACCTTTACTTCTCTTATTCCCTAATGCATGCTCATTGTGGTATGTGGTATTCACATTTCTCTACCCACTTTTATCCCTCTCTCGTGTTGCCCCTTGACTTGTTTATCCTCTTTTAACCCCTTCCACTCCTCCACTCATTCTTTGGCCTAATTCCCTCTGCTTCCGTCCTCTCACCCATCCGCCCCTCGTCTCTCTTTGACCCAGAATGCTGTGTTGTACCTTGACTCAGTGTTTGGCCCGAGAATATCTATTCTGTTGCAATGGTAAGAACAAGTAAAAGTGTCCCACGGACTGATATGTGTACTTGTTTTGACATGCACAAGCTCATTTGTGTGTGTAACCGACCGTCTGTATGAAAGCCGCAACTGCTACTGAAGAAAAATGCCATAACAGGTGCGCAAGTGCTTGGTGGCTCACGCCCAGAATGGCAAACAATGCTGCTTTGTATAGTGGTTATTTTCTTATTGACTTGCTTTATGTCATGCACACTGTTTCTGATTGTTTGTGTTTATCCTTCGCCAAATAAGGTGACCTGGTTCCATATGTGTCTATTTGATCACAAGTAATGTATGTGTGATAGCTGTGCATGTCTGTGATTGACAAAGTTTATGTGGATGCCCAGCTGTCATTCTGGCAGGTTTGCTTGCACATACACACAGATACATGTGCACGCGCTGCTCTATTTGTGTTGTGATGTGCTACTGCACAAATACTATTATATTTCCTTAACAAACCTGCAAGTTTGCATCCTTTGTTTGAATGTTCACAAATGATCTGAACAGTTCTCGCTGTTTAAAAATAATGTTTCAGGTTCAGTACAAATATAGCGCTGTGTACCTAGCATGCTTTTTTTTCAGAATGTAATTTCAGCTCATCCCTCCATATGTAAAAACCTGAAAAACATATGCAAAACACTGAGGAAATATGAAATCCTGGACGGTTTAAAACCAGAAGTGCACAGCTCAGATCTCTTAAAACTCTTACATTTATTGTACCATACAAGTATATGTTATTTGAGCTATAAAGTTGTCTACGTTGTTGTCTTAAGTGGTTCTAAACTATTTTGCTACAAGATCCAGATTTAATATTAACCCTAAAAGGGGCTTATCCTGAGGAATACAAACATTTGAGAAACTGTGGGGAGCAGCAGTGAAAGCGTAAGGTCTCATTTCTTGGTTTCATCTTGAAACGGTTTGTGTGAATATTTATATATTGACTTTGTTCATACATTCTTTGTTTAGCATTTAAAACTGCATGGCCGGCTGTCGTGGCCCAGACAGCAAACTGACTACGAAACGCATCCGCCGCGGAGGTACAGTGAACTCCGTAACGGATCCAGAAAGCGGATCCGAAACTGCGTCCACTTGCACACCGCGGCGGATACGCCTCGGTGGCGGCTCGCGGATCCGGTCCGACACCGCTGCGGTCCCTTTGCGTATCCGTACATAAATGGGTACATCCGCCCCGGCTTCGCTTTGGATCCGCGAATGAGCCGCATATCCGCTCCGGGTCCGTTTTGGACCCGGTCATATGAGCATCGTATCCGGCCCGGGTCCGTTTTGGACCCGTTCATAAAATTCTGTCTGCAATGCCACTTTTTTCCACCACACTGCCTGATAACATCCTCCTCATCCAAAATTCATGCAGTGAATCCAGTGTGTGAACGTGATTGAACTGTGCCTTGTTAAAGATGTCAGGAGAAGAAATAGCTGTGAAATCCGAGGCTTGAAGTGTCTCTGGGTTTTGGTATGTGATACATTAGGCTGCATTACATTTGGCTGACGCATTTTTAACCAAAGCGACTAACATGCTAGCCTACACAGTTTTCTTTTTAAGGCAATTCTCTCAACAATTATATATATATATATATATATATATATATATATATATATATATATATATATATATATAAAATGTAGAGTACAAAAAGAGCATCAGTGAGTGCTGTTTTTAAACAGAGTGTCAGTTCTAAGTGCTAGGATCAGGAAGACTAGTTGTAAGTACTACAAGAGGAGATGTTTTCTGATTATAATGAAATTCTGGGAAATGGGAATGTGTTTTATATCTGTTAAGTTGTATGTAACCATTTACAGTTGACATGAGACATAAGTAGCAAACATACGTTTTTTTTTTGTATTGGAATGAAAGTCGGATTATTGAAAAGGAGCAGTAAGTTGGTTGTATTCTATCTTGCAGTTGATCGTGGGTGGGGTTTAAACACACTGGGCTCCAGGCCAATGGAATTTGTAAAGGGCATGGTCTCTGAATTGGAAAACAACATGTAGCCTGCGACAGACTATTTAAATTAAAACTGAAACAATTTGAAACAAATAAAACATTTTATTTAACAAAAGAAAACATGACCATAAGTAGCCTAATCATCTGCCTCAGCCTGGTTAGACCGGCTGGTCAGGCGCCTCCTTGCCGCACCACGGTCTGCAGCCAAGTTAAACCATCTTATGGCATAACGTTGAATGTCTGTGTCTGTGGCTGTGCGACACAAACTATTTGCACGTACAGCACCTGTAGACACAAAATGAGGTTTTAAATTCAGCATGCATTTGGTAGGCTACTTATGACTTAAGCATGGGCTGCCCAGTTATTGGCTGGAATTAATCAGTGTTGCCAGATTGGGCATCTTTTGACTTCATCGGCTGGGGAAAATAAGCCGGTGTTACAATATATTCGGTTCCCGAAATATTTGGTTCCAATGGGTGGAGCTATCATGAATACTCACGAGACCATAGCATGGGCTGGGCGACAAATACAAGTGAGTGGAACAGAAATTATTAGCGTGAGCGCCTCGTTTTGTTTTATGGATTATTTATTTCAAACTGGTATTAAAGTTGAACGAAGTTAAGCTTAACTACTCAGACATCCCAAATCTCCCGGAAGTTCCGGGAGTCTCCCGCATATTGAAAGCGGCTCCCTGAGACCCGCAAATCAGTTAAAATCTCCCAGAATCTAGACCGAGCGAGCAAAAGCGCGCATGCGAAACAGATACTGTGTTTCAAACCGTGTAGCGCGCGCACGGCAGAGAGGGAGAGGGAGCGAGAGGCGTATGTGTGCTAATGTCCGTGTGTGCGAAGCGCATGTCAGACAGAGAGCATCCTGATTGGCCTGTTTCTGCAAATCAACCAATCAATTGTCAGTGTGGGCGGGCTTTTATCTCTTCTCCCGAACAAAATTAATCAGTTATGTCTATCTAGAAACAGGAGCACCATGGCAGAGGGAGAGTGCCAAAAAAAAAAAAAAAAAGTACCCGTCTTATAGATGTAAAACATAATTACAGTCTTGCTCTAGCATTGCCCATGGCGGGTTAAATGATTGCAAAAGGCATGTTGAGGTGAGTTGACAAGTTTCATTTCATCTGCATATTATTCAGGCTAGTTGCCAAGGCTACATGAAAACAAAAATACCTCCCTGAAATGACTTTTTGCAGGTTGGGATGTCTGAGTTTACCTGAAGAATTACAGACCTGATCCTGTAGGAAGCGTTGGAAGACCTACATTAGAGGTTTAAGGTTAAATTTCTCCAAATTTTCCAAATTAGTTGTTGCTGACATTCTATGATATAGAACTGTTCGTTTCTCATGAATGACAGATTAGTATTTTTAAAAGGTGTGTGATTGCTGTTTAAATAAATATTAAATTCTTGTGTCTTTATTCTGTCTCCCAAAGTTTTCTGCATATTATTAAAATAGCCTTTAAATTATAGGCTGATTGTTTAAGTCAACATAAGACCTTGGAGTTGCATGTTGCATGCTTTGGATGTTGCTTTATACTGACTCAACTGAAAATCTTTTTGATACACAACCTTTACTTTATCAAAGGTTGTCATAAATGTTAAGCTTTCAGATGCATTAACAGTTGTTTTCTCTAGCAATGCTTTAGAACGTTGGTCAAATTAATTGATAATAATGACTAACCATTAATCATAAAAATTAGGCCTACATCTTATCAGTTTGGTAATGTTATGATTCTTATGTAATCTTTTTGTAAACAAGTGAACACAAAAACACTGGTGTAGAAGGCATGGGTATACAAAAATTAAGGAAAGGTACATTTATAAATACATATTTGAATAATATAGTAAATATTTTATTGGTCCTGCTTTATTAATTTTGTCCTTGATCCCATGTTTTTCTCTTGTCTAACACTCTCATTGTTACAGATGAATATGAAAAAAATATGTAATTTTAAGACACTGTATCTTACTTTAAAAGTAATTTCGAGTTAATGAATGAATGCTTTAAAAAAAATCAATTTTTACACAGAAATATGTTGAGGCAGATGTTTTTGTTTATCAATTTTAAACAATCTAGATCGTATTTAGGACAGGTATAACTTCATGCATATTGTTTTACATTATAAAAATTATATATATTATATTCTTTAAATGAGAATACTTTTTAATTTGTCTTGAGCTATCATCCTATTATATAAAAGCTATTTCAATAATAGCCTACAGACAACTTTGGGAGACAGAATCAAAACACAAGAACATATTTGTAAATATTTATTTAAACATGCAATAATAGACATTTAAAAAGCTTAATCTCAGTCATTCGTGAGAAACGAACAGTTAGAAGTAGTTTAGAACAAAACACCATCTGAAGCTCTAATAATATGTTCCACTCGCTTGTATTTGTCGCCCCGCCACGCTATGGTGTTGTGAATATTCATGGTAGCTCCACCCATTGGAATCAGATATTCCAGGAACCGAATATATTGTAACACTGGCTTAGGCGGGCAGATAAAGTTAAATTGCAGGGCAGATTGGACTTAAATTGTTTATCTGTGACAGAATCGTTGTTGGGGCGGATTTTTTGATGAAGGGGGCGGGTTTTCGATCATGATTGGGCGTAAATCACTCAACCCAATCTGGCAACACCATTTACAGTTTCAGCCGATCCCAGCATTGCACCGCACGCAGCTGTGTGTGGGAGCCGTTACACTTCCTTTCCCTTCCCTGCAGCTGAATACTTAAAGTGACTTACGGTACATTAGTGTCTTTGATGACATGTGAATGAATGCCCTCTTGCCATTTGCTCCCTTCCAGCTTATGGTCTTGGCCACTTCTTCTGTGAACATCCGAGAGAGGATGTTCCACGCCACTCTCTTCACATCTTGGCCACCAATCGTGGCCAAAGAAGAAATCTAAAAGTAAGTCACAAAACATCTTAAAATACAGACAAGGTATAAAGCCCTGATGTAATAACTTGTACGACAATCTTTGCCCCACCTCCACCCCAGCACTTTACCAATTAGAGTTGAGTGACTGGCAGGAGCATACCATTCTTTGTTTGGCTGCTGCATTGGCAGCGTCTTTCAGGAATGCTTCAAGCTCATCCACCGCTTCCAGTGATTCGATGGGCAGCTGAATGCATTCAGGACACTCTGGCTCTTGAGGTGTTGAGGTGTTGAGCACCCTGCTGCTCAGGTGATTGACCTTGGCCACCAGCTGGTCCTGCTGCTGCTTAATGTGCTCCAGCAGGCTTAAAATGTGGACCTGAGCAGCTGTTGAATACATAGTATTATAGAATAGTTATTCCCCCTCCATTCCATGCACTTAAGTCCCCCCGTGTCCCCCGTGGTTAAAGCCAAGGTATTATAGCTTGTAGTTAAAGTTATTTCTTACCAGAGCAGGGAATGGTTTCTGGGCCATGTCTCCCACCTCTCCAGGTAGGTCTGTAGACCTGGCTTGGCTCCTCTGGCCCCCGTTGTTGCTGGTTGCAATGTGCAGGTTGAGAGAGGAGTGTTTGTGGTGGTAGTGGTGGTAGTGGTTGGGGAGGGGCAGTTCTGCCAAACACTGTGTTGTTGTTGGGGGGGGGTTATATTGGTGTCAATCTTATACAACATACACAACACAGTCACACAGACTTAAGAAACATTCACAGAGGACAACTGTAAGATGACTACATATTCAGTATGCATAGAGCAGATAAAGCTAAAAACTTGCTCTTCCGTGTAGTGAGTGGGGGTCATTTTGTGGTTTGTGTATTAGTTTTTTTTGTTGTGGAGAAATAGAAACACATTTAATTTATATGTATATTTTTTTCTTATTTAAAAATTATTAGGACAGGAATACTCTCTGACTCTTACTTTGACAGAGCTCTGGACTATTTGCAGGGAGTTGGTGACTTGTCCCAGCAGATGACCCGAATTTGGAAATCTTTGGGGGTCGGTAGTCCTCCTCTGTATCGGTGTCACCAAAGAAATGTCTGTTTAAATTGAAAAAAAAAAAGATCTTTATCTACATGTAAATCAACATTTAACGCATACAGAGAATGGTTGAACATGGCATTGATCTCTGTTATAAAAGTATATGGTGTTAGTGTTTGTATGTGTAACATGAAGGAAAAACACTGACTTCGCTGTTGTTCTCCTTCTCCCAGGCCGTTCCTGTTCATCCTCAGTTTGGAGGTCCGAGGTGCTACATGTCAGAGCCTTCTTCAGGATTTGACGTGCCTCAATGTAAGTATCTGAAAGGTAAACATGGAGCTTGACATGAGTCTTAAAGGAACATGCCACCATTTTATGAAATTAATTATTCATGGTCTCCTCTACAGTTAGATAAGTGCGCAAAAACATTTTTGTCTCCGTGCATGCATTGTCTTAGTCCGGCAGGTGACAAAAGTTTTTGCTCACTTATCTTACTCAAGGGGAGAGTGAATAACCCAATTCCATAAAACGGTGGCATATTCTTTTAAACAGTGGTGGCAGTGGATTTGTAGGTGTAGGATTTGTAAAAACCACTTTGCCATGAAACAACTTTGAGATTTGGCATACCAGATGATTTGATGATTCTGACATCATGTGTCTGCCAGTCTTCCTGTGGCTCCTCTCCATGTTTTACTGCCCTATTTATTCTTTCGTCACTGTTATAAGTTGGCCACGATGCACAACCATCCTCGTACCAGCTTTGGGGCACGACTGCTACGGATTTATTGGTGACAAATTCAACTACATGGAACATCCTTAATGGAGAAGACAAGAAAAGAAACAAGTGTGAATGCGCAGTTATTCAGAGTAAGAAGATCTAGTGGAAAAAGCTTTGAAATTTTGTTTTTATTGATTTTGATAATATAGGGGCTCATATGAAGTGTCAACTTGCACAACACTGATACTGACAGTTTACACCTGAAAGATGATTAACTTCAGCAAAGTACTTACAGCAACTTATCAGCCCGTTTTCTGATGCAGCCACTGCCAGCAAGTCAAACTTTGGTCAGTCCTGAGACCCTGATCTAAACTAGTCATGCTATGATTATGATTGGTACTAAAACAATGAACAAAAACTATCAATTAATGTTAATGTAATGAAGTAATTAACTAATTAATGTCTGAACTAATAAACTGATTGAAATGCATTTTTTGCATGTTAATGCAGGAGAGGAAAGGCCACAAAACCTTCCCTGTGGGGCAGGGCGACACATTTCCCATCCAGCTCTGAAACATTGGCAGCCTTGATGATCTCAGATTTTTCTGAAATGATGTAAATATTCAGTGTATCCGAGCTAAATGGGTAGCTAAAGAACAATGACTTCCTTCTATATTCCTTATATATTGCATAAATGCCCCCCCCCAATGCATTCCACAATATTTTGGATGCAGACAATGTCATTTCCAAGCCTGAAGATGTTATCACCAGTCGATGTTCTGAGAGTCCACTTCTCAGTGGACATCTCGCCATACTGTGCCTTGATGGCCATCCCCCCCAACGATAGGGCCCACAAAATGCTGCCGTCTTAAAGTGCTGCCAGGTAATGTAACCTCCCGAATTTTTACTTCTGACAGACGACGAATGATCTGTGCTAAAGGATATTCTGGTTTTCTAACCAGTTTTTTTATCTTCTGCAGATAATTTTCATATGGGAAGGCAGAGAAGGAGTCAAGGTGACCATGCTGCTGAACTTCACCTGCCAGATGGGTTATGCAGTGTACATTATACACAACGTTGTGTCTCCCATAAAGTGTAGCAAAGTGCTGCACAAACGACTTCAGTAAAGTGTCAGCGTAATCAGTGAGGTAGGAAAATGTTGGGCTTGCTAAGATGGAGATACCAGAGAAGAGAAGCATAAAATTCTGATACAGGTCTTTGTCCAGAAAACTGGCCAGCATTACAGGTCCAGTGTACAAAAGAAACTGCCTTAGCTCAGTAGCCTTCCAGCGATCCAATTCTCTAAGAGATCGCGGCTTTCTGGCAAACTCTACCGGAATATAAGGCCTCATGGATACCAATTTAGCGGACATTTGTTCAACTATAGTTGCAGGGACACGGACAGTCAGAGGACCACGGAGCCACATATTGAGCAAGCGCCTAACGATACCTAAGCACACAAGGTGCATGTAATCTAGGGGAAACTGTGACACCATGCCAACCCCAGTACCCTCAAATGCATGTGGCCCCTCATGGTGATGTATCTCATCTAACCTGTCATTGAAAGACTCATCCGTCCTTAGTGCATAATCTTTACATGGAAAACTCATTCGGCTCTGTTCATGTCTACCAGGGTTTGTGCATTTATCGCAGGCGTGGTAGGCATTGTGACTTTTGGTGTGTTTCACAAATGCTCTTGCCGGTGTGTCACAAATTACTGTATCAAGTTTAAGGGTCAAAGTCTTTCCCTCGAAACAGAAACCCTTTTCCAGATGAACTAATTCTCTGGTGAAGTCTTCGAGGAATTTTTTTGCTGATGAAGGTTTTTTTTCTCCAGAGTATAATGCGATCACTACAGGCTCTTTCATAGGGACACTGAGCAGGAGACCCAGGATGGGCCACAGCTGAACACTTGAGCTTTTAAATAATGGTAGCCCATCTATGTTTATTTGTAGCCTCAAGGTTAAGCCATCAGTTAGCGTGTGTGCATACCCGCGGAGTGTAGCACTAAGTGAATGGATGATGCCAAAATAGTAGTATTTTCCCCCTGCCTTCTCTTGAATGGAATATTTAGTTGTTGTCCTAAGGAGGGTCCTGCCATCCTTTGGAAGATCAGGATGGGAGAGGCAAAGGATGCCTAGTAGGGCAGTCAGAGCAACCAATGAAATTCCAAAGTGTCTGGCCCAGTCCGCAATCTTGTCAGATAAGGACATCTCATAGATCTCATCTTCAGGTTCGGAACTATCACTGCCACTAGCTAAGAGACCCTCAGTATAGTCTGACTCAAACTCCATGCCACCTTCCTCTTCATGAAAGACTGTTCCTGCTTCAATACCTGAGGTATCATTTGCACAACTGAGACAATCTTCTAACAATTCTACACTGTCATTGTCATTTTCATGCCTGTCATTTAGCCCTGTATCTGTGTCCATGTCAGTCAGACTGAGATAGTCTTTCTCATCCCTAATTTGTTCAAGTCGTTTTCCCACATCTACATGTGTCCTCCGTCTTATGGTGGAGCTGGAAACTGGCACAGTCTTTCTGTTCATTTCCTCTAAAGAAACATTTCAGACAACAACCAGTGAGGGGTTAAACAACCAGATTTTTAAATGCTGCTTCAAGTAATTTGGAGTCCATCAGCCCATATCCCTGTTCTTTGAAGCTACCGAGTGCTGCCGGTAGATAGAAGAACAACAGCATTTGGTACAACGTAAACCGAATTTTGCAAACTGCCAGCTAACGCTAACAGATGGGGGCATAAGAAAACTTTACTTTCTTGCTCTACATTACTAGTCAGAGCATCATCAAACTGGTGTTGTCATTAACTAGACAAGACATGAGGATTCTGTAAAAAAAAAACCCAGCCCAATAGACCATTTCAAGAGAGTTGCATTATCAGCATAGTTGTTCCCACAAGGCTTCTGTTTTAACATTCCATATGTTATCTTAATGCAGAGGAAGTAGATTGGGAACAAAATAGAACATTCAAGCATTGTTTTTGTTTATCTTGTTGAAAGGGTCTATATCAACACCTTAGCATTTAACCGTGATGTCACTATTTATGCTTCTACAATGAAACAATGCAATTGGTGATATATCCTAAATGTAACTTACTTCACACAGGTGGAACAGTCCTCAGCCCAAGATCCAATAACAAGCTGCAAAGAAAACAGAATTATGTTATGTCAATAAATAGAAAATAATAATAAAGACTGCAAGTGATGCATTGTGGGAATCGCGGTACAGAAGTAGATGTACTGTATAGTAGGCATTAGGTAACGTTGGTCATTTGGTCATTAATTTTGATTATTTTTTGGAAAATGGTTCAGTATTGCTGTATTGTGAACTGCTGTAATCGGTTTCATGATCGACAGGGCAAACGCCTCGTGAATCATATTAGTTTTCAACATTTTCCTACAAGGTGTCTGAAATCACCAAGAGGCGTCAGATGGCTTGGGTCGCCACTGTACGGAGGGAAACCATCACCTTCGATAATATTATAATACATAGTTATGGTGAGACATGTTGTGTATGGTCTCTCTCTCACATACACACACACAAACTCAGACACAAACACATTACGTTTTCTCTAGTTTTTGGCCAGTAAGGGAGTCAGTTTAGTGTCTGTATTTTTTGTTTAAACATTTTCTTTTGACCCAATCCTGAACTTAATTTGCTTTTTGATATTTTTGTGCTGACTGTATTTAACAAATTTGAACAACTTGTTAAAAAAAAAAAAAAAAACTGGAACGAACTTCAAAATAGGAAGTTAAGCGTCTTGTTTTGGTGAATGGTGGGTTGTGTCTGAGGTGAATGTACGTCAATATTATACCGGATTACAGAACTACCGGAGGAAAACAGTGGATTTTTTCAAGTAGGCTATGATAGGTGAGTAATTACTCCTGAAGTGTAACAAACCCGCATAGACAAGCTTCATAGCTCGCAGAATCTGATAAGTGTGTGTGTGTGTGTGTGTGTCACCACTGATGCTTGGTTAATGTTAACATTTCCTTAGTGAAAAATATTGTTTTCTCCACGTTTAATTTGCAGATCCATTTATGATCTGCAGGTGAGCCTCCAGTGACTTTTTAAAAAGTGAAAGTGACATTTTTAAATTGATCGGAGGTGTAAGCGCTCACTCCACAGACCCGGTAGGATAAATTATCAGGGAAACTGAGGCTTGGTAAACTTTCATGTGTTCATAGGGATCGATTCCGCCTACAACCTCTTTTTTTTTTTTAAGTAGCGTTGTTTGGCTTCATTATTAAGTTTGTCCGTATAGGTATAGGCAACTTTTTTGTCACGTTCTATAACTTTTTCTGGAGACTGGCTATTATCTTATTACAAACAAGGGGCAAGGAACTCGACCGGAAGTTGAAGTCGGGTGGGGGCTGCCATCTTTTAGCAGAACTTCACTTGCGTTAGCATTCCCATTGACTCCCATTCATTTTGGCGTCACTTTGACAGCGAATAACTTTACATCTGAGGCGTTTAAAGACTCCGTTTGTCCATTATTTATTTCTAAAGATACACGACAATGTATAAAGGGCTCCATTACCTTCTATGTTACATTATGGCCCCGTATAAACAGTTTTTGTAAAAAATAGGCTAACGATTGCGTCATAACCACTCTGCTCTCTGTCGCATTACCGTACAGACAGGAGGAGAAGCTCGCAGGCAATTAACTTAATATGGCGTACTGGCGTTACATTTTAAAATACTATACAAAATAATTAATCAGAATACTTACTCCTGCTCACTCACGACAAAGAACTCCCCGCTCAAGCTCGCCGTCTCTGCAAGATTAACGATGGCAGTTTGCACGCACAGCTACTAGAAGATTTACATCTGTCAGACAGGTTGCTGACGTCGTCAAGCTTCGTTTGAGTCTGCGCGTCAGAAACGGAAGTGCTAAAAAACGCTAAAACTGGGCTTCATTTGTCTCAATTGAGTTCCAATGGGGTCGCTGTGTCCATTTCTTTTACTGTCTATGATTACCAAGGGGAAAGGAACTCGACCGGAAGTTGAAGTCGGGTGGGGGCTGCCATCTTTTAGCAGAACTTCACTTGCGTTAGCATTCCCATTGACTCCCATTCATTTTGGCGTCACTTTGACAGCGAATAACTTTACATCTGAGGCGTTTAAAGACTCTGTTTGCCCATTATTTATTTCTAAAGATACAAGAAAACGTATAAAGGGCTCCATTACCTTCTATGTTACATTATGGCCCCGTATAAACAGTTTTTGTAAAAAATAGGCTAACGATTGCGTCATAACCACTCGGCTCTCTGTCGCATTACCGTACAGACAGGAGGAGAAGCTCGCAGGCAATTAACTTAATATGGCGTACTGGCGTTACATTTTAAAATACTATACAACATAATTAATCAGAATACTTACTCCTGCTCACTCACGACAAAGAACTCCCCGCTCAAGCTCGCCGTCTCTGCAAGATTAACGATGGCAGTTTGCACGCACAGCCACTTAGAAGATTTACATCTGTCAGACAGGTTGCTGACATCGTCAAGCTTCGTTTGAGTCTGCGCGTCAGAAACGGAAGTGCTAAAAAACGCTAAAACTGGGCTTCATTTGTCTCAATTGAGTTCCAATGGGGTCGCTGTGTCCATTTCTTTTACTGTCTATGATGATTACAAACCTGCTTTGCGATACCTCTAAAATGGCCGCCGTTACCCACAATGCACCATTCCATGACGTCTACGCCCGAGCTCTATAGGCTACGTTCAGATTGTCCGTCCAAAAGAACTAACGTTAGCACCAAGCTAGCACCAAGTTACTGCAATGAATTAGACTACATACTTTCCCAAATTAAAACAAATTAACATAGGACGCCGCGATAGAGCTCGAATATGGGTAATGGGAATTAAAATCAGGCATGGGCTACTTTATGCTACACAAGCTATTCTGAAGCCTACTGCAACTGCTTATAAAATGGCAACCAAAATCCACGAACATTTTACCAAACCCTTCGACAAAGCAGGTTACACCGATAGATTATATTTCAATGACAGATATAACATTAATAAAATATATCTTAACGTTACACTTACTTGGCAGCCGAACTTCACTAGAAGGAGATCCCGACTAATTCCCACACGGCGTACGTTATAGAAGGCGCGTCCGAAGTGCGGATCCGTATGTGATTCGTTCTGGGTCCGCTGATTAAAAGCGCAGGCGGGGCCGATCTTGGAGGCGGGGCCGATCCTGTTAGCGCAGCGAAAACGAATCTGACAGTCAGGCGGATCTGGCGGCTTGAGGGCGGGTCCGCCACGGACTCCTTTGCTGTGTGGGGGGAAATCAACTCACCCGCCGATAAAAGTTGATCTAGTTCACATATTTACACACGTTGGAGAGGATTAACCTGTTTAAGAAGCTGTTGTTCAGCATTAGCCTATCAGGTTTACATTGAAATTTTATGAATCAAATGCTTTTTTTTTTTTTGGAATCTGTCTCTAAATGTTTGAGTCTCAGAGGAAAGGCCGTCTTTTCAGGGGTATAAATCAAGATATAAAACATATATATAATATATATATATATATTAGAGCTGTCAACGAATATTCAAAATTCGAATATGTATTCGAATAGTTTAAAAAAAAAAAGAATTTCGAAGGTGAAAATTAATATTCGAATTAAAAAAAATGTGGAAAAAAACGTCCGCGGTAGTAGAGGCGTGGTTGTCTGCTTAGCGAGTGGGTGCGCTAGCGCGCCTGAGGGTTCAGGGACAGGTCACAGGAGTAGCACTTCAAATGTCCTGAGATTATAATGAAAATGAAAAGGATATAATTTTTGAAAGGAAATCCATAGTAAGCAGTTTGCCATACAAAAGGAGATTTCTTAGGAAAAGAATTCCTCCCTTTTAAAAACTAATGTACCTATATAATTTTATTAACTATGTATGATCATAAAGTTATTTGCATTTTATAATTTGCAGTGTTTTCCTTGCTGTCTGTGATTCCATCAGAACAGAACTGCAACCGTCCACTTACTAAAAACCTTACTGTTATGATACGGTGTTGTGCCCTGTAGATATACATTGTTGGTGCATTAATGAAAACATGATTTCATTAATCAACCAACAGCATGTCACATACGCTGTCTATAGAATTTGCATTGAACCCTGAATCATTGCTTTAATTAAATCAGATGTGCATTGCGTCACTCTGTCAGTCAGTATTGGTTAATGATTAGCTTTGGCCAGTGATCTATGAGTTGAGTTCAGATAAAGACCGCCCTCTGGAAGAAAAGGAATGTGCACTACATAAACAAGTTCTGAAATCAAATCACTTTTCTCTTCCTTGATTTTTTTCTTTAGTTTGTCGAAATGTTGCTGCAGTTTGTTGCTGAAGGAGCTGCCAGTGGACTGAATGTCATTGCTGTGTATTTATCTGAGATTCTCAGAGCAACTGGAGTCAACGGTGAGTAAAGGTCATCTCCAGGTGCCTAGATCTAAATCTAAATCCTTTCAAAAATGTTCAACTTAAATATGCATATTCTCAAAGATTAACCACATGACGCGTTCCCATTTTTTGGCAAGCTTAAGCTGTAATTCTGAAGAGTACTAACAGAGAAAATGACATAAATGACTGATTCATCTCAGAAACATATGAGCAGGGCCGTAGCTGGGGTTTGCCGGGCCCCAGTGCAGGTTTTATCAGTTGGCCCTGTTTGAAATTGTTCAATTTTTTATGTTGATTCTATTCATATTTATTTGTGCTATTTACACAATGTTTAGAAAATGGTAATAAAATGACAAGAACTCAAGAGTTAAGATGTGTCAGAGCTAGTTAATCTTGAAAATGTCAGATAACTTTGATAGAAAGGTACGTATTGGATTACAGTCAACCTATAGCCCCCCTAAAAATGGCCTAGTGACCCCCACAGTAAAAGTGCAGTAACCATGTCTTTGTCTTCCTTTTTTTGGTGGATTGATTACTATTTATATAACCACAGTTTTACTAATAATACCATGGTTAAACTATTGTTAGTGTAGCAAAACCATGCTTTATTTGTGGTTAACATGGTTTCACTACAGCAACCTTGGTATTTCTGTAGTAAAACCATGGTTCATTTTCATTAAGGGAATATTACTATACTTTTGTGATATTTAACTGTCTTTGTTAACAACTTGTCTTAACATTGTCACCTTGGTCCATTTATGCACATAATAAATAGCATAAACTATCTATAAAGTGGCATCTAAGTAAGAAATGTCAACATTTTTTAAGTGTTTTTTTTGGGGTTTTTAAGTGTTTTTTTTTTGTCCAAAAAAAATAAAATAAAAAAAACCTTCCTGCCGTCATCAGCGTGCAGTTAATTTTGGGATCTTGGAGGATCCATCAGTTCTAGGATGCATTTCAAGGCTGTATTTGAAGGAGCCTTCGAATTGGGACAACCCCTGTGACATATCAGGTCTTTGAATCCTCCCTTCGAAGTATGCAACCTCTGAATTGAGACAGATATTCGCAGAAAATCAGAACCCATTTGACTTTAAAGAGCTTGAGCTTTTAAAGCTTATATTAAACATAAAATTACCTTTTGTTGGAGAGGATGATGATATAGTTTTAGTTATCATTCTGTTCAGATTTAAAAGGGTTAGTTCACCCAAAAATAAAAATAAGCCCATGCTTACTCTCAAGACATCCTATGTGCATATTAATTTCTTCTTTCAAACAAATCCAATCAGAGTTATTTAAAAAAAAAATAATAGAAAAGTGTTTATAATGTTTGATATTTTTCTTACAAAAATGCATGAATCCATTACAGGGGGCTTTTATTCACCCCTATGAGCCCTTTGAGGCACTGTTTATTATGGATGGATGTGCTCTATTGCACTTCTTTTGGACTGTTGAACAGAAACACTCACACTGCCATCATAAGTCATGACAGTTTTTAATACAACTCTGACTGGATTCGTCTGAAAGAAGAAAGTCATATACACCTAGGAGGCCTTGAGGGTGATTAATCCATGGGCTAATTTTCATCTTGGGTGAACTATCTTTAATTTTTTTAACAGGAAAATGGCGCAAAAAAATGCTATAGACTTACACCCTAGCACCACCCAAAACATCAACCGACCCCTCTCTTTAGCAACCACTTTAAACACCTTAGAAACTGCTACACTGAACTGACATCTGTTCTTTCTTCTTTCTGTCTGTGTCCTATTCAAAGAGAAGATATCAGTGCCTCATTTCACCGCAGAGGGCGTGTCTGCTGTGACCAAGTGGGCCTTGCTGGCTCTGATTGGATACTGGCTCCTGTCCTTGTTGCTTCGAGTCACCGTGGGGCTTGTGCGGCAAGTGTTTTGGCTGATTAAGGCAGTCGTGGTGCTGTGGCTGTTTGTGCGGATCGTCTCTGACCCCGCCGCCTCCACTGAACACACTACAGCGAGACTGACTCTACTAGTGCTCATCTGTGCAGTGTTTGGAGTCGCTACGAGCAGCTGCGGTGGGACAGCAGGCAGTCTTGAAACCCGAATCAGAAGACTGGAGGGACAAGTCAAAGGCCTGGAACAGAAGAAAACACAGTAAGGAGCAGCAAAAAACAAGCATGCGGACTCATGATAACTGGGAGATGACATCTGAAGTGTTTTATCAACTCACAACAGCCTTAGGAGTATTTATATCTGATCTTGCCAGTTCTTTCTTGTTTTGAATATGTTTCATAATTCATAAGGCCACGGAGACTACTCCCTTATTGTTTTAACTAAAATGTAAAGCAAGAAGAAAAAGCGTCATCCTAGAGCTCCTAGAGAATTTAAAGTGCTACCATTAAAGTTTTCCTTGATTGTTTCATGTAATTTTTTTGTGACTGTTATTGCATGAACACGATTTAAGTTCAGCTGCTCACACTTGCAAAAACTGTAACAATACAAAAGCAACGGGATGAAGACGGTGATAAAGGAAACGCATCGATATGAGTGTATGGAAATATTTAGAAACTTTATAACTGGACATATTAATGTACTCCAACCTCATCTGTAATTAGACAAGCTTGCACTTGTGGTTTACTTGTATCTTATAAGTATATTTTAAAATAACTCTACATAAAAAGATAATATACATTTGATGAAATAAAATGTCCTAGTAAATGTACCTTAAGAGAGAAAAGTTAACACACTTAAGTACAGAAAAGTATGAGTGCACTGTAATGTCAAAAATGGTCTTTAAAGTACATAGCTACATTTGTTATCATACATTTGTTAATAATCAAATGTATTGTATATTGCAATTAATGTAAATATAATTTAAAGCTGAAGACTGCTGTCAATAACCATTTTTGGTTAAAGACGATCCAAAGTCTATTTATTTGTTATTTGTACTATTTGTTAAGTACATAACAATACATATTTACATTTACATTTATTCATTTAGCAGACGCTTTTATCTAAAGGGACTTACAGATGAGGACAGTGGAAGCAATCAAAAACAACAAAAGAGCAATGCTATGTATATAAGTGCTATAACAACTCTCAGTTAGGTTAACACAGTACACGTAGCATGGGCTTTTAAATAATATAATTAATAAAAAGAAAACAGATAAAAAAAAAATAGAACAAAGCTAGTGTTAGAGGTATTTACACACACACAGACACAAAACTGCATAAAGAAAGAAAAGAAAATAGAATACAAAAAGATTAGAAAGGTAGTTAGATTATTATTATTTTTTAAGAATAGAATTAGAATACTGAGTGTTAAAGTTAGAGGGTCAAATAAAGATTGAAGAGATGTGTTTTAAGCCGATTCTTGAGGATGGCTAAGGACTCAGCTGCTCGGATTGAGTTGGGGAGGTCATTCCTGTCTTTCATTTTCCTGTCTTTCATTTTCTTGGATTAACATTACCGCAGCTAGTAGCTAAATTAAGCGCGGTCACTTTAAGAGACAATGAATGCATCCAATATAATAGGCTACACATCCCATTTGTTTCTCAGCTGTTCTACTGCTTTAAGTAAATAACAGAAAATAAAGTGCAGAAAATGGTAGATGTGTTTGCATTTTTTAGGAATAGAATTAGAATACTGAGTGTTAAAGTTAGAGGGTCAAATAAAGATGGAAGAGATGTGTTTTAAGCCGATTCTTGAGGATGGCTAAGGACTCAGCTGCTCGGATTGAGTTGGGGAGGTCATTCCTCCAATTAAATGGAGGTAAACTTTTAAAAAAGCTTAAACCTTGCGTGTTTTCTCGCTCCAAAGCTCGCGTTTTTCTAAGCAAGTTTTTCTGTCTGAACGGTACAGTGACTGGCGCTTTAGAAACGCACTGCTTCGTGAACCTTTACGAATCACTTGTTTTGAATCAGTGATTAGAATCGTGTATCAAACCCAATCAAACAGCCAGAGTCAGTGGTTTCAGTAGAAGTTTCGTAATTTAGGCTTATGTAGCCTTCGAAATATCAGTTGTTCACCAGTAGGAAAATTTGTAGACATTTTTAATGACACGTAATAAAAAGGAAGAATACTCTAAAAAAAATAATAACACATTTACATATTCATGGCATTAGATGATTGGCGTATTGCATTTAATAGATATTAATTTAACATGAACATTTAATCATTTAGCAGACGCTTTTATCCAAAGCCACTTACAGATGAGAAGAGCAAATAAAATCAATTTAAACAAATAGGAGGACAAGAGTAGACAAGTCTCAGTAAGTCTGACATACCAGTTTTCCCCCAGAAAAAGATACAAATAGAATAAGAACATTTCAGTAATAAAACATGTTTGAATAAAACATTTGCAAGTTTTTTCAATGCATGTTTGGCCTGAGTTTTTGTTGCATTGCGCTTGACAGATGCGTTTGACCGCTGCAAGTTCATAACATAACGTTAAATATGAAAAGGATCCACTATAAACAGTCACACAATACTGTCTTGAACAGAAGATTTAGGGATCACTTGAAATGAAAATAGCCTCTGGTGTGTGTGTGTGCGCGCGCGCGTGTGTGTGTGTAAGAGAGAGCGTTTGTGCGTGAGCGCGCTAATGCGTTCAAGATCGATATCAAAAACGCGTTCTGTGGGAATGACCCTTTATTATGCATTTATGTTTATTAAAAATGTTATAAATTAAATTAACGTACTTCAAACAAAAATGATTACAATCATTAAAAATTACTTTGTTTCAAAATGTATTTGTTATCGAACAAATCAGTCCCAATTAAGGTAAAGTTAGTCAGAAATGACCATAAGTGGAGTATCGCGAGTCTTCAGTACACAAAAAATGGCTTAATATCTAAACATACTTGTACTTACAGTAGCCTTACAAGTTCATTCAGTGAAGATTCAAACCATGCGATCATGAAGCATGAAAATTAACTGTTTAACTTAAACGAATAATTTTTTTGATGGTAAAACTGCAATCAAACATAGTAATGTTAAATGTGATTTTTTTCATGCCGTGTTGCTGGAGATGGATCGCAGCAAACGCGGACATAAACGCGATATGAAATAGTGTTGAAAAACGCTATTAAAAAATAATTCTTTATTTTCTGACCTAATGAGCCAATCAGCGAAAATGCTGCTGTTGGTAAACAATCCGTTTCCATGACAACTGGAACGAGACGCGTCACTGTTTCATGACGTCACAGACCCAGTCAGTATAAAAGGTCTCGCCCTGGCAGAATCTTTTTAGTTGAGCGATGTTCGCAACAGAGACGTTAGTCTGAGTGAAGTCTGCGAAAACAAACCTAGCAACACTTGTACAAACGCCAGTCCGTATAGATCGAGATATATTTTATCTGTACAGACAGTGTGTATCAGATAACGTTAAAGTTCAAACTGACATTACCAGATACGGATTACTTATCTGTCAGTATGAGAACCACAGACACAATGTCCAAAGACATGAGAGAGGTGCTCCTGGAGGTGTACGTCAACGACGCCTTCTACTTCGGTGACAGCTACTGGGCATCAGATGATAAAGATGTTCAGCTGGAGTTTGAGATCACCGATGACATCTACGACCTTATCAGCGGCAGTGCATCTCGAGAGCTGGATGTGCAGCTGGAGGTTGTGACGGTGGATCATGTCTCAGGCAGATACTGCAGTCCAGGAGAGATGCGTGTGCAGCTGGAGGTTAATGCTTGTGACAACATCTCGGTCTGTGAAGTGAAAGATTTGCAGCTGGAGATGAACAGGAACGACAGCATCTCAGAGCTGAAGAGTACTACGCTGGTCTCTGAAGATCTGAGCGACCCAGCAGGACCTTCAGTGGAAGAGGCCAATGATCAGGGTGTCCTGGATGCTGAGAAGAGTCCAACAGGTGAAGACATTTATATGTCTTATTCATGTTTATTTGTGTTGTTAGAGATGTTTCTAATAGTAAATTATTATATGTTGGCTGTGACAAAGACCTAATACTGTTTTCCTACACCTTGTTGAGCTCTCGAGCTACAACCGCCAAATTTGTCAGTGACCTTTATGCTGATTTGAATTTTGGTTGCTATATTTTTTCTAAATTATCTGATTCATGGAATTCCTGTAGCCGACTTCCAAACGCTGTTAGATTTCCATTTAGAGCTGAAAACTTTTCAAAGTAATGCCCTGTTTAGAGTTGATCCACTCTCTCGATCTATCTGCTAAAAATAGTTGGATAGATGCTAGCAACAAATAGCAGAGGACTCGTAGTTGTTTGTAAAGGTCCGATTGGTTTTTAATTGTTATGAAGTTAATTATGATGTTTAATGGGGTTTGAAATGTTTTTCAAACTTTCAAGCTTTTAAAAGTTTTTTTTTAAATTTAACTCTCAGAAAAGACTTATCTAGTTTGTTTTCTTCTTTTTTTCAGGACTCACTGTTGGGGAGATAACCAAGAAAATGGGGGCAATCTTCCAGCAAATTTGGGCAGTTTTCCAGACAAAAATGCCAGAAACTGTCGGGCAACCTGAAGTGGATCTTCTCGATCCAAAGGAATCGTTTGTTCCAGATCCAAGTGCTCCCAAGCCAGAACCTGAATTGGATCTGTTAGATACAGAGCAATCGTGTATCCCTGAACCAGAAGTGGATCTTGTTGTTCCTTCTGAACCTAAACTGGATCTGGTTGATCCGGAGGAATCACGTGCCAGCCCAAAAGGTGAAAAGATGCAAATAGAAACGTCTTCTTAAAATTTGGACTAATTAATCATGTTTAATCTGGTGAGAGATGTTTCTAATAACACATTGTATGTTTTTCTTCTTTTGTCAGAAACTACCAAAGCCGTGAAGAATAAGAAAGTTCATGGCTTCGTTGTAACCAAGAGAGTAGGATATGCTACAGTGAGGAATACGAAAAAACCTTCCTCCAGAACGACAGATCGAACTCAGCATGGCCTGAGATGGATCTGAATGTTCGTGAACCAAAACCTATTGAGGATTTGGTTGCTCCTCCTAAATGGGATCTGGTTGATGCGGTGGAACTGTACACCACGAGTCCTAGCGTTCCTGAGCCGGACTCTGAGGAGGATCTGGATGATCCTCTTGAACGTGAATGGGATAAGGACTCGATGGAATTATATGCCCCGGGTTCAAGTGTCCCTGAGCCAGACCCTGAAGAGGATTTGGTTGATTCAGTGGAACTGTACCTCCCGGGTCCAAGCGTTCTCAAGCCACGACCTGAATGGGATCTGGCTACTCCAGTGGATTTGGGTGCACCAAGTCCAAGCGTTCTTGAGCCAGAGTCAACAGTGTTATCTGAACTTGCAAGTTTGGAAAACTACGTCCCTTTAACCATGCTCCAACTAGAGGATCGTTTGAAGCAGTGCACACTGCTCAAACAAAGACATGTCACCAATGTCTGGCCCAGGGTCTTCATCGGAGACGAGTAAGTCTGCAACACAATTGTATTTCTCTCATTGTTCTGTCATTTATTCTACAATGTAAATAGTTTTCTATAAAAGACTAACCAAGGCTTTTGTGTCCTTGTGCAGAGAGGCCGCAACAGACCGAGATATGCTGCAGGAGATGTGCATCACTCACATTCTGAACGCTGCAGCGCCCAAAAAGGACTTGAACTACTTCTTGGGAACATCTTATGTTGAAGATCTAGAAGGAACAGTCAATACAGGGTCCAGATATTACAGAGGCTTGCACATCAATTATTACAGCTTGCCTACAACGGACAGACACTGTTCTGACATCAGCAAGTGCTTCATGCCAGCTGCAAAATTCATTGACAAGGCCGTGAATAAACCAGGGAGTAAGGGCTGACACACACACACACACACACACTCCATATATTGTCTACTATCAAGTGTGTTATAGTCTATTAATGAGTTTTTTGACCATAATTCTTTTTTGTTTCCTCAGGTAAGGTGTTGATTTGCTGCAAGCAGGGTGTCGACCACTCTGCGACTCTGTTTCTGGCATATCTGATGATCTGCCATGACATGATGGTGGAGGATGCCATTGATCACGCCATACAGTCGAGACGCATCCAGCCCTCCAGAGACTTCCTGAAGAAGCTGATGCTCCTCAATGCTGACCTTGTGAACAAGCGAAAACTAAAGTTAGAGGACATAAAAAAAGGCAAAAAGAGGAGAAAATGGCAGCTAAAAAAAAAGTGTAGAAATATACTAAAAGATATAAAAGAAAATGTTCACATCTAGAAATGTCAATAAAATGAATGGATAATGTCCTGATAATGAGCTGCTTTGTTTTGTAATATATTTATTTTTTACAGTGCAAATGAATTTCTGCACTGATCGAATCAAAATCCTATCATCATTGTATTTGATGTATTTTATGTATGTACTTTAATGAATTGCTTACAGTGCAAATGAATAAGTGCACAGATAAAAAATAAATAGAGGCATTGTTAGATGCCAGTGTTTCGTGATATAATTTCTATGCAAAGATTTGATTAAAAAAAATCTTTCAGTATCATAGCCAGGGCCATAGCTGGGGTCAGCGGGTCCCCGGTGAAGGTTGTACCAGTGGGCCCTGTTTGAAATTGTTTAATTTATATGTTCATGTTTAAGTTGTCTCAGGTGTGTAGGTGTCCAGGTACAGAAAACAAAGAATTAAATATAAAATAGCACTGCATAGTCTTCACTGTATACGTTTAATTAACAGTCGAACCAAAATGTATTCAGACACCTTCAACATTTCTTACATTATCACAGTTTATTTGCTCTAGTTTATAAAATGGTAATAAAATATGACAAGATCTCAAGAGTTAAACTGTGTCAGAACAAATTCATCTTGAAAATGTCAGATAACTTTGATAGAAAGGTGTGTAATCGATTACAATCAACCAAAACTTCAGACAGTTGTTAGTATGACAATATTTACACAACTATCAATACTTTGTTGAACAATTACCAAGCAATGTTTAATTTTGTTCAGTCTGTGGTGTGAAAAGGTTGCATAAGCAATTCAGGAAAAAAAAACACGTAAGCAAAACATGGTCGGGTCAAAGTGTCTGAAAAATTTTTGCTCCCATTTTTATCTATCAATTTCACTAGTACTCCTCTGTATGAAGATTTTTGGGGTATGTCACAGCTCGCTTTATTTTGCTATACTCACTTACATTAATTATAGTGTCCTGCACCTACTATTAAAATGTAAAAAAAAAAAAAAAAAGTTTGGTTTGACTGTGCACTCATTCTTGTTAAAACTACGAAGTAATTCAGTCAAGAGCAGTGAGTGATTTTCCGTCTTTCATTTTCTTGGATTAACATTACCGCAGCTAGTAGCTAAATTAAGCGCGGTCACTTTAAGAGACAATGAATGCATCCAATATAATAGGCTACACATCCCATTTGTTTCTCAACTGTTTTACTGCTTTACGTAAATAACAGAAAATAAAGTGCAGAAAATGGTAGATGTGTTTGCATTTTTTAAGAATAGAATTAGAATACTGAGTGTTAAAGTTAGAGGGTCAAATAAAGATTGAAGAGCTGTGTTTTAAGCCGATTCTTGAGGATGGCTAAGGACCAAGGGGCAAGGAACTCGACCGGAAGTTGAAGTCGGGTGGGGGCTGCCATCTTTTAGCAGAACTTCACTTGCGTTAGCATTCCCATTGACTCCCATTCATTTTGGCGTCACTTTGACAACGAATAACTTTACATCTGAGGCGTTTAAAGACTCCGTTTGTCCATTATTTATTTCTAAAGATACACGACAATGTATAAAGGGCTCCATTACCTTCTATGTTACATTATGGCCCCGTATAAACAGTTTTTGTAAAAAATAGGCTAACGATTGCGTCATAACCACTCGGCTCTCTGTCGCATTACCGTACAGACAGGAGGAGAAGCTCGCAGGCAATTAACTTAATATGGCGTACTGGCGTTACATTTTAAAATACTATACAAAATAATTAATCAGAATACTTACTCCTGCTCACTCACGCCAAAGAACTCCCCGGTCAAGCTCGCCGTCTCTGCAAGATTAACGATGGCAGTTTTCACGCACAGCCACTAGAAGATTTACATCTGTCAGACAGGTTGCTGACGTCGTCAAGCTTCGTTTGAGTCTGCGCGTCAGAAACGGAAGTGCTAAAAAACGCAAAAAACTGGGCTTCATTTGTCTCAATTGAGTTCCAATGGGGTCGCTGTGTCCATTTCTTTTACTGTCTATGCTAAGGACTCAGCTGCTCGGATTGAGTTGGGGAGGTCATTCCTCCAATTAAATGGAGGTAAACTTTTAAAAAAGCTTAAACCTTGCGTGTTTTCTCGCTCCAAAGCTCGCGTTTTTCTAAGCAAGTTTCTCTGTCTGAACGGTACAGTGACTGGCGCTTTAGAAACGCACTGCTTCGTGAACCTTTACGAATCACTTGTTTTGAATCAGTGATTAGAATCGTGTATCAAACCCAATCAAACAGCCAGAGTCAGTGGTTTCAGTAGAAGTTTCGTAATTTAGGTTTATGTAGCCTTCGAAATATCAGTTGTTCACCACTAGGAAAATTTGTAGACATTGTTAATGACACGTAATAAAAAGGAAGAATACTCTCTAGACAAAGCTATTTAATACAAAATAAGCTCGAAAACAAATAATAACACATTTACATATTCATGGAATTAGATGATTGGCTTATTGCATTTAATAGATATTAATTTAACATGAACATTTAATCATTTAGCAGACGCTTTTATCCAAAGCCACTTACAGATGAGAAGAGCAAATAAAATCAATTTAAACCAATAGGAGGGCAACAGTAGACAAGTCTCAGTTAGTCTGACATACCAGTTTTCCCCCAGAAAAAGATAAAAATAGAATAAGAACATTTTAGTAATAAAACATGTTTGAATAAAACATTTGCAAGATTGTTCAATGCATGTTTGGCCTGAGTTTTTGTTGCATTGCGCTTGACAGATGCGTTTGACCGCTGCAAGTTCATAACATAACGTTAAATATGAAAAGGATCCACTATAAACAGTCACACAATACTGTCTTGAACAGAAGATTTAGGGATCACTTGAAATGAAAATAGCCTACTCTGGTGTGTGTGTGTGTGTGTGTGCGCGCGCGCGTGTGTGCGTGTAAGAGAGAGCGTTTGTGCGTGAGCGCGCTAATGCGTTCAAGATCGATATCAAAAACGCGTTCTGTGGGAATGACCCTTTATTATGCATTTATGTTTATTAAAAATGTTATAAATTAAATTAACGTACTTCAAACAAAAATGATTACAATCATTAAAAATTACTTTGTTTCAAAATGTATTTGTTATCGAACAAATCAGTCCCAATTAAGGTAAAGTTAGTCAGAAATGACCATAAGTGGAGTATCGCGAGTCTTCAGTACACAAAAAATGGCTTAATATCTAAACATACTTGTACTTACAGTAGCCTTACAAGTTCATTCAGTGAAGGATTCCTCCGACTGATTCAGATTCAAACCATGCGATCATGAAGCATGAAAATTAACTGTTTAACTTAAACGAATAATTTTTTTGATGGTAAAACTGCACTCAAACATAGTAATGTTAAATGTGATTTTTTCATGCCGTGTTGCTGGAGATGGATCGCAGCAAACGCGGACATAAACGCGATATGAAATAGTGTTGAAAAACGCTATTAAAAATAATTCTTTATTTTCTGACCTAATGAGCCAATCAGCGAAAATGCTGCTGTTGGTAAACAATCCGTTTCCATGGCAACTGGAACAAGACGCGTCACTGTTTCATGACGTCACAGACCCAGTCAGTATAAAAGGTCTCGCCCTGGCAGAATCTCTTTAGTTGAGCGATGTTCGCAACAGAGACGTTAGTCTGAGTGAAGTCTGCGAAAACAAACCTAGCAACACTTGTACAAACGCCAGTCCGTATAGATCGAGATATATTTTATCTGTACAGACAGTGTGTATCAGATAACGTTAAAGTTCAAACTGACATTACCAGATACGGATTACTTATCTGTCAGTATGAGAACCACAGACACAATGTCCAAAGACATGAGAGAGGTGCTCCTGGAGGTGTACGTCAACGACGCCTTCTACTTCGGTGACAGCTACTGGGCATCAGATGATAAAGATGTTCAGCTGGAGTTTGAGATCACCGATGACATCTACGACCTTATCAGTGCATCTCGAGAGCTAGATGTGCAGCTGGAGGTTGTGACGGTGGATCATGTCTCAGGCAGATACTGCAGTCCAGGAGAGATGCGTGTGCAGCTGGAGGTTAATGCTTGTGACAACATCTCGGTCTGTGAAGTGAAAGATTTGCAGCTGGAGATGAACAGGAACGACAGCATCTCAGAGCTGAAGAGTCCTACGCTGGTCTCTGAAGATCTGAGCGACCCAGCAGGACCTTCAGTGGAAGAGGCCAATGATCAGGGTGTCCTGGATGCTGAGAACAGTCCAACAGGTGAAGACATGCAAATGTCTTATTCATGTTTATTTGTGTTGTTAGAGATGTTTCTAATAGTAAATTATTATATGTTGGCTGTGACAAAGACCTAATACTGTTTTCCTACACCTTGTTGAGCTCTCGAGCTACAACCGCCAAATTTGTCAGCGACCTTTATGCTGATTTGAATTTTGGTTGCTATATTTTTTCTAAATGATCTGATTCATGGAATTCCTGTAGCCGACTTCCAAACGCTGTTAGATTTCCATTTAGAGCTGAAAACTTTTCAAAGTAATGCCCTGTTTAGAGTTGTTCCACTCTCTCGATCTATCTGCTAAAAATAGTTGGATAGATGCTAGCAACAACTAGCAGAGGACTCGTAGTTGTTTGTAAAGGTCCGATTGGTTTTTAATTGTTATGAAGTTAATTATGATGTTTAATGGGGTTTGAAATGTTTTTCAAACTTTCAAGCTTTTAAAAGTTTTTTTTTTTAATTTAACTCTCAGACAAGACTTATCTAGTTTGTTTTCTTCTTTTTTCCAGGACTCACTGTTGGGGAGATAACCAAGAAAATGGGGGCAATCTTCCAGCAAATTTGGGCAGTTTTCCAGACAAAAATGCCAGAAACTGTCGGGCAACCTGAAGTGGATCTTCTCGATCCAAGGAATCGTTTGTTCCAGATCCAAGTGCTCCCAAGCCAGAACCTGAATTGGATCTGTTAGATACAGAGCAATCGTGTATCCCTGAACCAGAAGTGGATCTTGTTGTTCCTTCTGAACCTAAACTGGATCTGGTTGATCCGGAGGAATCACGTGCCAGCCCAAAAGGTGAAAAGATGCAAATAGAAACGTCTTCTTAAAATTCGGACTAATTAATCATGTTTAATCTGGTGAGAGATGTTTCTAATTACACATTGTATGTTTTTCTTCTTTTGTCAGAAACTACCAAAGCCGTGAAGAATAAGAAAGTTCATGGCTTCGTTGTAACCAAGAGAGTAGGATATGCTACAGTGAGGAATACGAAAAAAACCTTCCTCCAGAACGACAGATCGAACTCAGCATGGCCTGAGATGGATCTGAATGTTCGTGAACCAAAACCTATTGAGGATTTGGTTGCTCCTCCTAAATGGGATCTGGTTGATGCGGTGGAACTGTACACCACGAGTCCTAGCGTTCCTGAGCCGGACTCTGAGGAGGATCTGGATGATCCTCTTGAACGTGAATGGGATAAGGACTCGATGGAATTATATGCCCCGGGTTCAAGTGTCCCTGAGCCAGACCCTGAAGAGGATTTGGTTGATTCAGTGGAACTGTACCTCCCGGGTCCAAGCGTTCTCAAGCCACGACCTGAATGGGATCTGGCTACTCCAGTGGATTTGGGTGCACCAAGTCCAAGCGTTCTTGAGCCAGAGTCAACGGTGTTATCTGAACTTGCAAGTTTGGAAAACTACGTCCCTTTAACCATGCTCCAACTAGAGGATCGTTTGAAGCAGTGCAAACTGCTCAAACAAAGACATGTCACCAATGTCTGGCCCAGGGTCTTCATCGGAGACGAGTAAGTCTGCAACACAATTGTATTTCTCTCATTGTTCTGTCATTTATTCTACAATGTAAATAGTTTTCTATAAAAGACTAACCAAGGCTTTTGTGTCCTTGTGCAGAGAGGCCGCAACAGACCGAGATATGCTGCAGGAGATGTGCATCACTCACATTCTGAACGCTGCAGCGCCCAAAAAGGACTTGAACTACTTCTTGGGAACATCTTATGTTGAAGATCTAGAAGGAACAGTCAATACAGGGTCCAGATATTACAGAGGCTTGCACATCAATTATTACAGCTTGCCTACAACGGACAGACACTGTTCTGACATCAGCAAGTGCTTCATGCCAGCTGCAAAATTCATTGACAAGGCCGTGAATAAACCAGGGAGTAAGGGCTGACACACACACACACACACACACTCCATATATTGTCTACTATCAAGTGTGTTATAGTCTATTAATGAGTTTTTTGACCATAATTCTTTTTTGTTTCCTCAGGTAAGGTGTTGATTTGCTGCAAGCAGGGTGTCGACCACTCTGCGACTCTGTTTCTGGCATATCTGATGATCTGCCATGACATGATGGTGGAGGATGCCATTGATCACGCCATACAGTCGAGACGCATCCAGCCCTCCAGAGACTTCCTGAAGAAGCTGATGCTCCTCAATGCTGACCTTGTGAACAAGCGAAAACTAAAGTTAGAGGACATAAAAAAAGGCAAAAAGAGGAGAAAATGGCAGCTAAAAAAAAAGTGTAGAAATATACTAAAAGATATAAAAGAAAATGTTCACATCTAGAAATGTCAATAAAATGAATGGATAATGTCCTGATAATGAGCTGCTTTGTTTTGTAATATATTTATTTTTTACAGTGCAAATGAATTTCTGCACTGATCGAATCAAAATCCTATCATCATTGTATTTGATGTATTTTATGTATGTACTTTAATGAATTGCTTACAGTGCAAATGAATAAGTGCACAGATAAAAAATAAATAGAGGCATTGTTAGATGCCAGTGTTTCGTGATATAATTTCTATGCAAAGATTTGATTAAAAAAAATCTTTCAGTATCATAGCCAGGGCCGTAGCTGGGGTCAGCGGGGCCCCGGTGAAGGTTGTACCAGTGGGCCCTGTTTGAAATTGTTTAATTTATATGTTCATGTTTAAGTTGTCTCAGGTGTGTAGGTGTCCAGGTACAGAAAACAAAGAATTAAATATAAAATAGCACTGCATAGTCTTCACTGTATACGTTTAATTAACAGTCAAACCAAAATGTATTCAGACACCTTCAACATTTCTTACATTATCACAGTTTATTTGCTCTAGTTTATAAAATGGTAATAAAATATGACAAGATCTCAAGAGTTAAACTGTGTCAGAACAAATTCATCTTGAAAATGTCAGATAACTTTGATAGAAAGGTGTGTAATCGATTACAATCAACCAAAACTTCAGACAGTTGTTAGTATGACAATATTTACACAACTATCAATACTTTGTTGAACAATTACCAAGCAATGTTTAATTTTGTTTAGTCTGTGGTGTGAAAAGGTTGCATTAGCAATTCAGGAAAAAAAAACACGTAAGCAAAACATGGTCGGGTCAAAGTGTCTGAAAAATTTTTGCTCCCATTTTTATCTATCAATTTCACTAGTACTCCTCTGTATGAAGATTTTTGGGGTATGTCACAGCTCGCTTTATTTTGCTATACTCACTTACATTAATTATAGTGTCCTGCACCTACTATTAAAATGTAAAAAAAAAAAAGTTTGGTTTGACTGTGCACTCATTCTTGTCAAAACTACGAAGTAATTCAGTCAAGAGCAGTGAGTGATTTTCCGTCTTTCATTTTCTTGGATTAACATTACCGCAGCTAGTAGCTAAATTAAGCGCGGTCACTTTAAGAGACAATGAATGCATCCAATATAATAGGCTACACATCCCATTTGTTTCTCAACTGTTTTACTGCTTTACGTAAATAACAGACAATAAAGTGCAGAAAATGGTAGATGTGTTTGCATTTTTTAAGAATAGAATTAGAATACTGAGTGTTAGAGTTAGAGGGTCAAATAAAGATGGAAGAGCTGTGTTTTAAGCCGATTCTTGAGGATGGCTAAGGACTCAGCTGCTCGGATTGAGTTGGGGAGGTCATTCCTCCAATTAAATGGAGGTAAACTTTTAAAAAAGCTTAATCCTTGCGTGTTTTCTCGCTCCAAAGCTCGCGTTTTTCTAAGCAAGTTTTTCTGTCTGAACGGTACAGTGACTGGCGCTTTAGAAACGCACTGCTTCGTGAACCTTTACGAATCACTTGTTTTGAATCAGTGATTAGAATCGTGTATCAAACCCAATCAAACAGCCAGAGTCAGTGGTTTCAGTAGAAGTTTCGTAATTTAGGCTTATGTAGCCTTCGAAATATCAGTTGTTCACCACTAGGAAAATTTGTAGACATTGTTAATGACACGTAATAAAAAGGAAGAATACTCTCTAGACAAAGCTATTTAATACAAAATAAGCTCGAAAACAAATAACAACACATTTACATATTCATGGCATTAGATGATTGGCGTATTGCATTTAATAGATATTAATTTAACATGAACATTTAATCATTTAGCAGACGCTTTTATCCAAAGCCACTTACAGATGAGAAGAGCAAATAAAATCAATTTAAACCAATAGGAGGGCAACAGTAGACAAGTCTCAGTTAGTCTGACATACCAGTTTTCCCCCAGAAAAAGATACAAATAGAATAAGAACATTTTAGTAATAAAACATGTTTGAATAAAACATTTGCAAGATTTTTCAGTGCATGTTTGGCCTGAGTTTTTGTTGCATTGCGCTTGACAGAGGCGTTTGACCGCTGCAAGTTCATAACATAACGTTAAATATGAAAAGGATCCACTATAAAGAGTCACACAATACTGTCTTGAACAGAAGATTTAGGGATCACTTGAAATGAAAATAGCCTACTCTGGTGTGTGTGTGTGTGTGCGCGCGCGTGTGTGTGTAAGAGAGAGCGTTTGTGCGTGAGCGCGCTAATGCGTTCAAGATCGATATCAAAAACGCGTTCTGTGGGAATGACCCTTTATTATGCATTTATGTTTATTAAAAATGTTATAAATTAAATTAACGTACTTCAAACAAAAATGATTACAATCATTAAAAATTACTTTGTTTCAAAATGTATTTGTTATCGAACAAATCAGTCCCAATTAAGGTAAAGTTAGTCAGAAATGACCATAAGTGGAGTATCGCGAGTCTTCAGTACACAAAAAATGGCTTAATATCTAAACATACTTGTACTTACAGTAGCCTTACAAGTTCATTCAGTGAAGGATTCCTCCGACTGATTCAGATTCAAACCATGCGATCATGAAGCATGAAAATTAACTGTTTAACTTAAACGAATAATTTTTTTGATGGTAAAACTGCACTCAAACATAGTAATGTTAAATGTGATTTTTTCATGCCGTGTTGCTGGAGATGGATCGCAGCAAACGCGGACATAAACGCGATATGAAATAGTGTTGAAAAACGCTATTAAAAATAATTCTTTATTTTCTGACCTAATGAGCCAATCAGCGAAAATGCTGCTGTTGGTAAACAATCCGTTTCCATGGCAACTGGAACAAGACGCGTCACTGTTTCATGACGTCACAGACCCAGTCAGTATAAAAGGTCTCGCCCTGGCAGAATCTCTTTAGTTGAGCGATGTTCGCAACAGAGACGTTAGTCTGAGTGAAGTCTGCGAAAACAAACCTAGCAACACTTGTACAAACGCCAGTCCGTATAGATCGAGATATATTTTATCTGTACAGACAGTGTGTATCAGATAACGTTAAAGTTCAAACTGACATTACCAGATACGGATTACTTATCTGTCAGTATGAGAACCACAGACACAATGTCCAAAGACATGAGAGAGGTGCTCCTGGAGGTGTATGTCAACGACGCCTTCTACTTCGGTGACAGCTACTGGGCATCAGATGATAAAGATGTTCAGCTGGAGTTTGAGATCACCGATGACATCTACGACCTTATCAGTGCATCTCGAGAGCTAGATGTGCAGCTGGAGGTTGTGACGGTGGATCATGTCTCAGGCAGATACTGCAGTCCAGGAGAGATGCGTGTGCAGCTGGAGGTTAATGCTTGTGACAACATCTCGGTCTGTGAAGTGAAAGATTTGCAGCTGGAGATGAACAGGAACGACAGCATCTCAGAGCTGAAGAGTCCTACGCTGGTCTCTGAAGATCTGAGCGACCCAGCAGGACCTTCAGTGGAAGAGGCCAATGATCAGGGTGTCCTGGATGCTGAGAACAGTCCAACAGGTGAAGACATGCAAATGTCTTATTCATGTTTATTTGTGTTGTTAGAGATGTTTCTAATAGTAAATTATTATATGTTGGCTGTGACAAAGACCTAATACTGTATTCCTACACCTTGTTGAGCTCTCGAGCTACAACCGCCAAATTTGTCAGTGACCTTTATGCGGATTTGAATTTTGGTTGCTATATTTTTTCTAAATTATCTGATTCATGGAATTCCTGTAGCCGACTTCCAAACGCTGTTAGATTTCCATTTAGAGCTGAAAACTTTTCAAAGTAATGCCCTGTTTAGAGTTGATCCACTCTCTCGATCTATCTGCTAAAAATAGTTGGATAGATGCTAGCAACAACTAGCAGAGGACTCGTAGTTGTTTGTAAAGGTCCGATTGGTTTTTAATTGTTATGAAGTTAATTATGATGTTTAATGGGGTTTGAAATGTTTTTCAAACTTTCAAGCTTTTAAAAGTTTTTTTTTTTAATTTAACTCTCAGACAAGACTTATCTAGTTTGTTTTCTTCTTTTTTTCAGGACTCACTGTTGGGGAGATAACCAAGAAAATGGGGGCAATCTTCCAGCAAATTTGGGCAGTTTTCCAGACAAAAATGCCAGAAACTGTTGGGCAACATGAAGTGGATCTTCTTGATCCAAAGGAATCGTTTGTTCCAGATCCAAGTGCTCCCAAGCCAGAACCTGAATTGGATCTGTTAGATACAGAGCAATCGTGTATCCCTGAACCAGAAGTGGATCTTGTTGTTCCTTCTGAACCTAAACTGGATCTGGTTGATCCGGAGGAATCACTTGCCAGCCCAAAAGGTGAAAAGATGCAAATAGAAACGTCTTCTTAAAATTCGGACTAATTAATCATGTTTAATCTGGTGAGAGATGTTTCTAATAACACATTGTATGTTTTTCTTCTTTTGTCAGAAACTACCAAAGCCGTGAAGAATAAGAAAGTTCATGGCTTCGTTGTAACCAAGAGAGTAGGATATGCTACAGTGAGGAATACGAAAAAAACCTTCCTCCAGAACGACAGATCGAACTCAGCATGGCCTGAGATGGATCTGAATGTTGGTGAACCAAAACCTATTGAGGATTTGGTTGCTCCTCCTAAATGGGATCTGGTTGATGCGGTGGAACTGTACACCACGAGTCCTAGCGTTCCTGAGCCGGACTCTGAGGAGGATCTGGATGATCCTCTTGAACGTGAATGGGATAAGGACTCGATGGAATTATATGCCCCGGGTTCAAGTGTCCCTGAGCCAGACCCTGAAGAGGATTTGGTTGATTCAGTGGAACTGTACCTCCCGGGTCCAAGCGTTCTCAAGCCACGACCTGAATGGGATCTGGCTACTCCAGTGGATTTGGGTGCACCAAGTCCAAGCGTTCTTGAGCCAGAGTCAACAGTGTTATCTGAACTTGCAAGTTTGGAAAACTACGTCCCTTTAACCATGCTCCAACTAGAGGATCGTTTGAAGCAGTGTACACTGCTCAAACAAAGACATGTCACCAATGTCTGGCCCAGGGTCTTCATCGGAGACGAGTAAGTCTGCAACACAATTGTATTTCTTTCATTGTTCTGTCATTTATTCTACAATGTAAATAGTTTTCTATAAAAGACTAATCAAGGCTTTTGTGTCCTTGTGCAGAGAGGCCGCAACAGACCGAGATATGCTGCAGGAGATGTGCATCACTCACATTCTGAACGCTGCAGCGCCCAAAAAGGACTTGAACTACTTCTTGGGAACATCTTATGTTGAAGATCTAGAAGGAACAGTCAATACAGGGTCCAGATATTACAGAGGCTTGCACATCAATTATTACAGCTTGCCTACAACGGACAGACACTGTTCTGACATCAGCAAGTGCTTCATGCCAGCTGCAAAATTCATTGACAAGGCCGTGAATAAACCAGGGAGTAAGGGCTGACACACACACACACACACACACACACCATATATTGTCTACTATCAAGTGTGTTATAGTCTATTAATGAGTTTTTTGACCATAATTCTTTTTTGTTTCCTCAGGTAAGGTGTTGATTTGCTGCAAGCAGGGTGTCGACCACTCTGCGACTCTGTTTCTGGCATATCTGATGATCTGCCATGACATGATGGTGGAGGATGCCATTGATCACGCCATACAGTCGAGACGCATCCAGCCCTCCAGAGACTTCCTGAAGAAGCTGATGCTCCTCAATGCTGACCTTGTGAACAAGCGAAAACTAAAGTTAGAGGACATAAAAAAAGGCAAAAAGAGGAGAAAATGGCAGCTAAAAAAAAAGTGTAGAAATATACTAAAAGATATACAAGAAAATGTTCACATCTAGAAATGTCAATAAAATGAATGGATAATGTCCTGATAATGAGCTGCTTTGTTTTGTAATATATTTATTTTTTACAGTGCAAATGAATTTCTGCACTGATCGAATCAAAATCCTATCAGCATTGTATTTTATGTATGTACTTTAATGAATTGCTTACAGTGCAAATGAATAAGTGCACAGATAAAAAACTAAATAGAGGCATTGTTAGATGCCAGTGTTTCGTGATATAATTTCTATGCAAAGATTTGATTAAAAAAAATCTTTCAGTATCGTAGCCAGGGCCATAGCTGGGGTCAGCGGGGCCCCGGTGAAAGTTGTACCAGTGGGCCCTGTTTGAAATTGTTTAATTTATATGTTCATCTTTAAGTTGTCTCAGGTGTGTAGGTGTCCAGGTACAGAAAACAAAGAATTAAATATAAAATAGCACTGCATAGTCTTCACTGTATACATTTAATTAACAGTCGAACCAAAATGTATTCAGACACCTTCAACATTTCTTACATTATCACAGTTTATTTGCTCTAGTTTATAAAATGGTAATAAAATATGACAAGATCTCAAGAGTTAAACTGTGTCAGAACAAATTCATCTTGAAAATGTCAGATAACTTTGATAGAAAGGTGTGTAATCGATTACAATCAACCAAAACTTCAGACAGTTGTTAGTATGACAATATTTACACAACTATCAATACTTTGTTGAGCAATTACCAAGCAATGTTTAATTTTGTTCAGTCTGTGGTGTGAAAAGGTTGCATTAGCAATTCAGGAAAAAAAAAACACGTAAGCAAAACATGGTCGGGTCAAAGTGTCTGAAAAATTTTTGCACCCATTTTTTTCTATCAATTTCACTAGTACTCCTCTGTATGAAGATTTTTGGGGTATGTCACAGCTCGCTTTATTTTGCTATACTCACTTACATTAATTATAGTGTCCTGCACCTACTATTAAAATGTAAAAAAAAAAAAAAAAAATTTGGTTTGACTGTGCACTCATTCTTGTTAAAACTACGAAGTAATTCAGTCAAGAGCACTGAGTGATTTTCTGTCTTTCATTTTCTTGGATTAACATTACCGCAGCTAGTAGCTAAATTAAGCGCGGTCACTTTAAGAGACAATGAATGCATCCAATATAATAGGCTACACATCCCATTTGTTTCTCAACTGTTTTACTGCTTTAAGTAAATAACAGAAAATAAAGTGCAGAAAATGGTAGATGTGTTTGCATTTTTTAGGAATAGAATTAGAATACTGAGTGTTAAAGTTAGAGGGTCAAATAAAGATTGAAGAGCTGTGTTTTAAGCCGATTCTTGAGGATTGCTAAGGACTCAGCTGCTCGGATTGAGTTGGGGAGGTCATTCCTCCAATTAAATGGAGGTAAACTTTTAAAAAAGCTTAAACCTTGCGTGTTTTCTCGCTCCAAAGCTCGCGTTTTTCTAAGCAAGTTTTTCTGTCTGAACGGTACTGTATAAAAGGCTCTGACGTTTCTGGGTGCCTGCCGCTTTAAGACTCTTCTTCGGTGATTACGGGGAGGAAGTGTGTAGTTAGTGTGGTTATAGTGAGTTCGGGAAAGTGTTCAAGTTCAGCAGCATAGTTCAGCCTACATACATGTGTTGTGTAGTTTTCTTTATCTGTTCTGAACGATCCAGCTTCCAATATTTATGTGTTGAGTTCATGACAAAAAGTAAGTGGTCACTTCATTGTGTTCGTGTTTCTACACTGTAGAATTACAATGCATTACCATGCCCAGCGTGATGAGTGGGATGTATAGCGATAGAACAATGTTTATGCTGTAAAATACTGTAGGAAATACTAATTTACCTGATGTGAGCTTTCTGATGTTTAAATTACGTTGTAACGTTTATAACATTGAATTAAGAAGAGTTAATATCGTGCTCAGGAGACCACTTGCAGACGCTGTTGTGCAGTAGCCTTTCTGGCCAGAGGATGTCGCCATTTCTCCTTCTGTAAATCCCTTTTTAATATAGTTTAGGTAAACTGGTCAGTGATCTAGGAGGTGAAGCTATTATGTGAAGGAAATAATATCCTCATTACGTAATAGTATATTATGTTTAAAGGGACATAGCAATGCTTATTGATATCTTTATGTTTGATGAATCTTATTTGTATTATTTGGGTGGATTTATTATTTATGTTGCATAGTAATCAGTACCTAATGGTGATTTATTTGTTTCTTATTCAGACTATAATGACAATGCAGGATATTGGAATGTTCTGATGAACACTGCTGGATCTCAATACAGTTAATTGAAGAAATTACATCTCCTCGTCTTCATTCCTGTGTCCTGATCGATACACCATCCTGTTTACTGGCTAAAACCCTTGACGAACTAGCCCTGCTAGAATACCTCACTAACAGGTACAGTGACTGGCGCTTTAGAAACACACTGCTTCGTGAACCTTTACGAATCACTTGTTTTGAATCAGTGATTAGAATCGTGTATCAAACCCAATCAAACAGCCAGAGTCAGTGGTTTCAGTAGAAGTTTCGTAATTTAGGTTTATGTAGCCTTCGAAATATCAGTTGTTCACCACTAGGAAAATTTGTAGACATTGTTAATGACACGTAATAAAAAGGAAGAATACTCTCTAGACAAAGCTATTTAATACAAAATAAGCTCGAAAACAAATAATAACACATTTACATATTCATGGCATTAGATGATTGGCGTATTGCATTTAATAGATATTAATTTAACATGAACATTTAATCATTTAGCAGACGCTTTTATCCAAAGCCACTTACAGATGAGAAGAGCAAATAAAATCAATTTAAACCAATAGGAGGGCAACAGTAGACAAGTCTCAGTTAGTCTGACATACCAGTTTTCCCCCAGAAAAAGATACGAATAGAATAAGAACATTTCAGTAATAAAACATGTTTGAATAAAACATTTGCAAGATTTTTCAATGCATGTTTGGCCTGAGTTTTTGTTGCATTGCGCTTGACAGATGCGTTTGACCGCTGCAAGTTCATAACATAACGTTAAATATGAAAAGGATCCACTATAAACAGTCACACAATACTGTCTTGAACAGAAGATTTAGGGATCACTTGAAATGAAAATAGCCTACTCTGGTGTGTGTGTGTGCGCGCGCGCGTGTGTGTGTGTAAGAGAGAGCGTTTGTGCGTGAGCGCGCTAATGCGTTCAAGATCGATATCAAAAACGCGTTCTGTGAGAATGACCCTTCATTATGCATTTACGTTTATTACAAATTTTATAAATTAAATTACTTCAAACAAAAATGATTACAATCATTAAAAATTACTTTGTTTCAAAATGTATTTGTTATCGAACAAATCAGTCCCAATTAAGGTAAAGTTAGACAGAAATGACCATAAGTGGAGTATCACGAGTCTTCAGTACACAAAAAATGGCTTAATATCTAAACATACTTGTACTTACAGTAGCCTTACAAGTTCATTCAGTGAAGGATTCATCCGACTGATTCAGATTCAAACCATGCGATCATGAAGCATGAAAATGAACTGTTTAACTTAAACGAATAATTTTTTTGATGGTAAAACTGCACTCAAACATAGTAATGTTAAATGTGATTTTTTTCATGCCGTGTTGCTGGAGATGGATCGCAGCAAACGCGGACATAAACGCGATATGAAATAGTGTTGAAAAACGCTATTAAAAAATAATTCTTTATTTTCTGACCTAATGAGCCAATCAGCGAAAATGCTGCTGTTGGTAAACAATCCGTTTCCATGACAACTGGAACGAGACGCGTCACTGTTTCATGACGTCACAGACCCAGTCAGTATAAAAGGTCTCGCCCTGGCAGAATCTTTTTAGTTGAGCGATGTTCGCAACAGAGACGTTCGTCTGAGTGAAGTCTGCGAAAACAAACCTAGCAACACTTGTACAAACGCCAGTCCGAATAGATCGAGATATATTTTATCTGTACAGACAGTGTGTATCAGATAACGTTAAAGTTCAAACTGACATTACCAGATACGGATTACTTATCTGTCAGTATGAGAACCACAGACACAATGTCCAAAGACATGAGAGAGGTGCTCCTGGAGGTGTACGTCAACGACGCCTTCTACTTCGGTGACAGCTACTGGGCATCAGATGATAAAGATGTTCAGCTGGAGTTTGAGATCACCGATGACATCTACGACCTTATCAGTGCATCTCGAGAGCTAGATGTGCAGCTGGAGGTTGTGACGGTGGATCATGTCTCAGGCAGATACTGCAGTCCAGGAGAGATGCGTGTGCAGCTGGAGGTTAATGCTTGTGACAACATCTCGGTCTGTGAAGTGAAAGATTTGCAGCTGGAGATGAACAGGAACGGCAGCATCTCAGAGCTGAAGAGTACTACGCTGGTCTCTGAAGATCTGAGCGACCCAGCAGGACCTTCAGTGGAAGAGGCCAATGATCAGGGTGTCCTGGATGCTGAGAAGAGTCCAACAGGTGAAGACATTTATATGTCTTATTCATGTTTATTTGTGTTGTTAGAGATGTTTCTAATAGTAAATTATTATATGTTGGCTGTGACAAAGACCTAATACTGTTTTCCTACACCTTGTTGAGCTCTCGAGCTACAACCGCCAAATTTGTCAGTGACCTTTATGCGGATTTGAATTTTGGTTGCTATATTTTTTCTAAATTATCTGATTCATGGAATTCCTGTAGCCGACTTCCAAACGCTGTTAGATTTCCATTTAGAGCTGAAAACTTTTCAAAGTAATGCCCTGTTTAGAGTTGATCCACTCTCTCGATCTATCTGCTAAAAATAGTTGGATAGATGCTAGCAACAAATAGCAGAGGACTCGTAGTTGTTTGTAAAGGTCCGATTGGTTTTTAATTGTTATGAAGTTAATTATGATGTTTAATGGGGTTTGAAATGTTTTTCAAACTTTCAAGCTTTTAAAAGTTTTTTTTTTAATTTAACTCTCAGAAAAGACTTATCTAGTTTGTTTTCTTCTTTTTTTCAGGACTCACTGTTGGGGAGATAACCAAGAAAATGGGGGCAATCTTCCAGCAAATTTGGGCAGTTTTCCAGACAAAAATGCCAGAAACTGTCGGGCAACCTGAAGTGGATCTTCTCGATCCAAAGGAATCGTTTGTTCCAGATCCAAGTGCTCCCAAGCCAGAACCTGAATTGGATCTGTTAGATACAGAGCAATCGTGTATCCCTGAACCAGAAGTGGATCTTGTTGTTCCTTCTGAACCTAAACTGGATCTGGTTGATCCGGAGGAATCACGTGCCAGCCCAAAAGGTGAAAAGATGCAAATAGAAACGTCTTCTTAAAATTTGGACTAATTAATCATGTTTAATCTGGTGAGAGATGTTTCTAATAACACATTGTATGTTTTTCTTCTTTTGTCAGAAACTACCAAAGCCGTGAAGAATAAGAAAGTTCATGGCTTCGTTGTAACCAAGAGAGTAGGATATGCTACAGTGAGGAATACGAAAAAAACCTTCCTCCAGAACGACAGATCGAACTCAGCATGGCCTGAGATGGATCTGAATGTTCGTGAACCAAAACCTATTGAGGATTTGGTTGCTCCTCCTAAATGGGATCTGGTTGATGCGGTGGAACTGTACACCACGAGTCCTAGCGTTCCTGAGCCGGACTCTGAGGAGGATCTGGATGATCCTCTTGAACGTGAATGGGATAAGGACTCGATGGAATTATATGCCCCGGGTTCAAGTGTCCCTGAGCCAGACCCTGAAGAGGATTTGGTTGATTCAGTGGAACTGTACCTCCCGGGTCCAAGCGTTCTCAAGCCACGACCTGAATGGGATCTGGCTACTCCAGTGGATTTGGGTGCACCAAGTCCAAGCGTTCTTGAGCCAGAGTCAACAGTGTTATCTGAACTTGCAAGTTTGGAAAACTACGTCCCTTTAACCATGCTCCAACTAGAGGATCGTTTGAAGCAGTGTACACTGCTCAAACAAAGACATGTCACCAATGTCTGGCCCAGGGTCTTCATCGGAGACGAGTAAGTCTGCAACACAATTGTATTTCTCTCATTGTTCTGTCATTTATTCTACAATGTAAATAGTTTTCTATAAAAGACTAACCAAGGCTTTTGTGTCCTTGTGCAGAGAGGCCGCAACAGACCGAGATATGCTGCAGGAGATGTGCATCACTCACATTCTGAACGCTGCAGCGCCCAAAAAGGACTTGAACTACTTCTTGGGAACATCTTATGTTGAAGATCTAGAAGGAACAGTCAATACAGGGTCCAGATATTACAGAGGCTTGCACATCAATTATTACAGCTTGCCTACAACGGACAGACACTGTTCTGACATCAGCAAGTGCTTCATGCCAGCTGCAAAATTCATTGACAAGGCCGTGAATAAACCAGGGAGTAAGGGCTGACACACACACACACACACACACACACACACTCCATATATTGTCTACTATCAAGTGTGTTATAGTCTATTAATGAGTTTTTTGACCATAATTCTTTTTTGTTTCCTCAGGTAAGGTGTTGATTTGCTGCAAGCAGGGTGTCGAACACTCTGCGACTCTGTTTCTGGCATATCTGATGATCTGCCATGACATGATGGTGGAGGATGCCATTGATCACGCCATACAGTCGAGACGCATCCAGCCCTCCAGAGACTTCCTGAAGAAGCTGATGCTCCTCAATGCTGACCTTGTGAACAAGCGAAAACTAAAGTTAGAGGACATAAAAAAAGGCAAAAAGAGGAGAAAATGGCAGCTAAAAAAAAAGTGTAGAAATATACTAAAAGATATAAAAGAAAATGTTCACATCTAGAAATGTCAATAAAATGAATGGATAATGTCCTGATAATGAGCTGCTTTGTTTTGTAATATATTTATTTTTTACAGTGCAAATGAATTTCTGCACTGATCGAATCAAAATCCTATCATCATTGTATTTGATGTATTTTATGTATGTACTTTAATGAATTGCTTACAGTGCAAATGAATAAGTGCACAGATAAAAAATAAATAGAGGCATTGTTAGATGCCAGTGTTTCGTGATATAAATTCTATGCAAAGATTTGATTAAAAAAAATCTTTCAGTATCATAGCCAGGGCCATAGCTGGGGTCAGCGGGTCCCCGGTGAAGGTTGTACCAGTGGGCCCTGTTTGAAATTGTTTAATTTATATGTTCATGTTTAAGTTGTCTCATGTGTAGGTGTCCAGGTACAGAAAACAAAGAATTAAATATAAAATAGCACTGCATAGTCTTCACTGTATACGTTTAATTAACAGTCAAACCAAAATGTATTCAGACACCTTCAACATTTCTTACATTATCACAGTTTATTTGCTCTAGTTTATAAAATGGTAATAAAATATGACAAGATCTCAAGAGTTAAACTGTGTCAGAACAAATTCATCTTGAAAATGTCAGATAACTTTGATAGAAAGGTGTGTAATCGATTACAATCAACCAAAACTTCAGACAGTTGTTAGTATGACAATATTTACACAACTATCAATACTTTGTTGAACAATTACCAAGCAATGTTTAATTTTGTTCAGTCTGTGGTGTGAAAAGGTTGCATTAGCAATTCAGGAAAAAAAAACACGTAAGCAAAACATGGTCGGGTCAAAGTGTCTGAAAAATTTTTGCTCCCATTTTTATCTATCAATTTCACTAGTACTCCTCTGTATGAAGATTTTTGGGGTATGTCACAGCTCGCTTTATTTTGCTATACTCACTTACATTAATTATAGTGTCCTGCACCTACTATTAAAATGTAAAAAAAAAAAAAAAGTTTGGTTTGACTGTGCACTCATTCTTGTTAAAACTACGAAGTAATTCAGTCAAGAGCAGTGAGTGATTTTCCGTCTTTCATTTTCTTGGATTAACATTACCGCAGCTAGTAGCTAAATTAAGCGCGGTCACTTTAAGAGACAATGAATGCATCCAATATAATAGGCTACACATCCCATTTGTTTCTCAACTGTTTTACTGCTTTACGTAAATAACAGAAAATAAAGTGCAGAAAATGGTAGATGTGTTTGCATTTTTTAAGAATAGAATTAGAATACTGAGTGTTAAAGTTAGAGGGTCAAATAAAGATGGAAGAGCTGTGTTTTAAGCCGATTCTTGAGGATGGCTAAGGACTCAGCTGCTCGGATTGAGTTGGGGAGGTCATTCCTCCAATTAAATGGAGGTAAACTTTTAAAAAAGCTTAAACCTTGCGTGTTTTCTCGCTCCAAAGCTCGCGTTTTTCTAAGCAAGTTTCTCTGTCTGAACGGTACAGTGACTGGCGCTTTAGAAACGCACTGCTTCGTGAACCTTTACGAATCACTTGTTTTGAATCAGTGATTAGAATCGTGTATCAAACCCAATCAAACAGCCAGAGTCAGTGGTTTCAGTAGAAGTTTCGTAATTTAGGTTTATGTAGCCTTCGAAATATCAGTTGTTCACCACTAGGAAAATTTGTAGACATTGTTAATGACACGTAATAAAAAGGAAGAATACTCTCTAGACAAAGCTATTTAATACAAAATAAGCTCGAAAACAAATAATAACACATTTACATATTCATGGCATTAGATGATTGGCTTATTGCATTTAATAGATATTAATTTAACATGAACATTTAATCATTTAGCAGACGCTTTTATCCAAAGCCACTTACAGATGAGAAGAGCAAATAAAATCAATTTAAACCAATAGGAGGGCAACAGTAGACAAGTCTCAGTTAGTCTGACATACCAGTTTTCCCCCAGAAAAAGATAAAAATAGAATAAGAACATTTTAGTAATAAAACATGTTTGAATAAAACATTTGCAAGATTGTTCAATGCATGTTTGGCCTGAGTTTTTGTTGCATTGCGCTTGACAGATGCGTTTGACCGCTGCAAGTTCATAACATAACGTTAAATATGAAAAGGATCCACTATAAACAGTCACACAATACTGTCTTGAACAGAAGATTTAGGGATCACTTGAAATGAAAATAGCCTACTCTGGTGTGTGTGTGTGCGCGCGCGCGTGTGTGCGTGTAAGAGAGAGCGTTTGTGCGTGAGCGCGCTAATGCGTTCAAGATCGATATCAAAAACGCGTTCTGTGGGAATGACCCTTTATTATGCATTTATGTTTATTAAAAATGTTATAAATTAAATTAACGTACTTCAAACAAAAATGATTACAATCATTAAAAATTACTTTGTTTCAAAATGTATTTGTTATCGAACAAATCAGTCCCAATTAAGGTAAAGTTAGTCAGAAATGACCATAAGTGGAGTATCGCGAGTCTTCAGTACACAAAAAATGGCTTAATATCTAAACATACTTGTACTTACAGTAGCCTTACAAGTTCATTCAGTGAAGGATTCCTCCGACTGATTCAGATTCAAACCATGCGATCATGAAGCATGAAAATTAACTGTTTAACTTAAACGAATAATTTTTTTGATGGTAAAACTGCACTCAAACATAGTAATGTTAAATGTGATTTTTTCATGCCGTGTTGCTGGAGATGGATCGCAGCAAACGCGGACATAAACGCGATATGAAATAGTGTTGAAAAACGCTATTAAAAATAATTCTTTATTTTCTGACCTAATGAGCCAATCAGCGAAAATGCTGTCGTTGGTAAACAATCCGTTTCCATGGCAACTGGAACAAGACGCGTCACTGTTTCATGACGTCACAGACCCAGTCAGTATAAAAGGTCTCGCCCTGGCAGAATCTCTTTAGTTGAGCGATGTTCGCAACAGAGACGTTAGTCTGAGTGAAGTCTGCGAAAACAAACCTAGCAACACTTGTACAAACGCCAGTCCGTATAGATCGAGATATATTTTATCTGTACAGACAGTGTGTATCAGATAACGTTAAAGTTCAAACTGACATTACCAGATACGGATTACTTATCTGTCAGTATGAGAACCACAGACACAATGTCCAAAGACATGAGAGAGGTGCTCCTGGAGGTGTACGTCAACGACGCCTTCTACTTCGGTGACAGCTACTGGGCATCAGATGATAAAGATGTTCAGCTGGAGTTTGAGATCACCGATGACATCTACGACCTTATCAGTGCATCTCGAGAGCTAGATGTGCAGCTGGAGGTTGTGACGGTGGATCATGTCTCAGGCAGATACTGCAGTCCAGGAGAGATGCGTGTGCAGCTGGAGGTTAATGCTTGTGACAACATCTCGGTCTGTGAAGTGAAAGATTTGCAGCTGGAGATGAACAGGAACGGCAGCATCTCAGAGCTGAAGAGTCCTACGCTGGTCTCTGAAGATCTGAGCGACCCAGCAGGACCTTCAGTGGAAGAGGCCAATGATCAGGGTGTCCTGGATGCTGAGAACAGTCCAACAGGTGAAGACATGCAAATGTCTTATTCATGTTTATTTGTGTTGTTAGAGATGTTTCTAATAGTAAATTATTATATGTTGGCTGTGACAAAGACCTAATACTGTTTTCCTACACCTTGTTGAGCTCTCGAGCTACAACCGCCAAATTTGTCAGCGACCTTTATGCTGATTTGAATTTTGGTTGCTATATTTTTTCTAAATTATCTGATTCATGGAATTCCTGTAGCCGACTTCCAAACGCTGTTAGATTTCCATTTAGAGCTGAAAACTTTTCAAAGTAATGCCCTGTTTAGAGTTGTTCCACTCTCTCGATCTATCTGCTAAAAATAGTTGGATAGATGCTAGCAACAACTAGCAGAGGACTCGTAGTTGTTTGTAAAGGTCCGATTGGTTTTTAATTGTTATGAAGTTAATTATGATGTTTAATGGGGTTTGAAATGTTTTTCAAACTTTCAAGCTTTTAAAAGTTTTTTTTTTTAATTTAACTCTCAGACAAGACTTATCTAGTTTGTTTTCTTCTTTTTTCCAGGACTCACTGTTGGGGAGATAACCAAGAAAATGGGGGCAATCTTCCAGCAAATTTGGGCAGTTTTCCAGACAAAAATGCCAGAAACTGTCGGGCAACCTGAAGTGGATCTTCTCGATCCAAAGGAATCGTTTGTTCCAGATCCAAGTGCTCCCAAGCCAGAACCTGAATTGGATCTGTTAGATACAGAGCAATCGTGTATCCCTGAACCAGAAGTGGATCTTGTTGTTCCTTCTGAACCTAAACTGGATCTGGTTGATCCGGAGGAATCACGTGCCAGCCCAAAAGGTGAAAAGATGCAAATAGAAACGTCTTCTTAAAATTCGGACTAATTAATCATGTTTAATCTGGTGAGAGATGTTTCTAATTACACATTGTATGTTTTTCTTCTTTTGTCAGAAACTACCAAAGCCGTGAAGAATAAGAAAGTTCATGGCTTCGTTGTAACCAAGAGAGTAGGATATGCTACAGTGAGGAATACGAAAAAAACCTTCCTCCAGAACGACAGATCGAACTCAGCATGGCCTGAGATGGATCTGAATGTTCGTGAACCAAAACCTATTGAGGATTTGGTTGCTCCTCCTAAATGGGATCTGGTTGATGCAGTGGAACTGTACACCACGAGTCCTAGCGTTCCTGAGCCGGACTCTGAGGAGGATCTGGATGATCCTCTTGAACGTGAATGGGATAAGGACTCGATGGAATTATATGCCCCGGGTTCAAGTGTCCCTGAGCCAGACCCTGAAGAGGATTTGGTTGATTCAGTGGAACTGTACCTCCCGGGTCCAAGCGTTCTCAAGCCACGACCTGAATGGGATCTGGCTACTCCAGTGGATTTGGGTGCACCAAGTCCAAGCGTTCTTGAGCCAGAGTCAACGGTGTTATCTGAACTTGCAAGTTTGGAAAACTACGTCCCTTTAACCATGCTCCAACTAGAGGATCGTTTGAAGCAGTGTACACTGCTCAAACAAAGACATGTCACCAATGTCTGGCCCAGGGTCTTCATCGGAGACGAGTAAGTCTGCAACACAATTGTATTTCTCTCATTGTTCTGTCATTTATTCTACAATGTAAATAGTTTTCTATAAAAGACTAACCAAGGCTTTTGTGTCCTTGTGCAGAGAGGCCGCAACAGACCGAGATATGCTGCAGGAGATGTGCATCACTCACATTCTGAACGCTGCAGCTCCCAAAAAGGACTTGAACTACTTCTTGGGAACATCTTATGTTGAAGATCTAGAAGGAACAGTCAATACAGGGTCCAGATATTACAGAGGCTTGCACATCAATTATTACAGCTTGCCTACAACGGACAGACACTGTTCTGACATCAGCAAGTGCTTCATGCCAGCTGCAAAATTCATTGACAAGGCCGTGAATAAACCAGGGAGTAAGGGCTGACACACACACACACACACACACACACACACTCCATATATTGTCTACTATCAAGTGTGTTATAGTCTATTAATGAGTTTTTTGACCATAATTCTTTTTTGTTTCCTCAGGTAAGGTGTTGATTTGCTGCAAGCAGGGTGTCGACCACTCTGCGACTCTGTTTCTGGCATATCTGATGATCTGCCATGACATGATGGTGGAGGATGCCATTGATCACGCCATACAGTCGAGACGCATCCAGCCCTCCAGAGACTTCCTGAAGAAGCTGATGCTCCTCAATGCTGACCTTGTGAACAAGCGAAAACTAAAGTTAGAGGACATGAAAAAAGGCAAAAAGAGGAGAAAATGGCAGCTAAAAAAAAAGTGTAGAAATATACTAAAAGATATAAAAGAAAATGTTCACATCTAGAAATGTCAATAAAATGAATGGATAATGTCCTGATAATGAGCTGCTTTGTTTTGTAATATATTTATTTTTTACAGTGCAAATGAATTTCTGCACTGATCGAATCAAAATCCTATCATCATTGTATTTGATGTATTTTATGTATGTACTTTAATGAATTGCTTACAGTGCAAATGAATAAGTGCACAGATAAAAAATAAATAGAGGCATTGTTAGATGCCAGTGTTTCGTGATATAATTTCTATGCAAAGATTTGATTAAAAAAAATCTTTCAGTATCATAGCCAGGGCCATAGCTGGGGTCAGCGGGTCCCCGGTGAAGGTTGTACCAGTGGGCCCTGTTTGAAATTGTTTAATTTATATGTTCATGTTTAAGTTGTCTCAGGTGTGTAGGTGTCCAGGTACAGAAAACAAAGAATTAAATATAAAATAGCACTGCATAGTCTTCACTGTATACGTTTAATTAACAGTCAAACCAAAATGTATTCAGACACCTTCAACATTTCTTACATTATCACAGTTTATTTGCTCTAGTTTATAAAATGGTAATAAAATATGACAAGATCTCAAGAGTTAAACTGTGTCAGAACAAATTCATCTTGAAAATGTCAGATAACTTTGATAGAAAGGTGTGTAATCGATTACAATCAACCAAAACTTCAGACAGTTGTTAGTATGACAATATTTACACAACTATCAATACTTTGTTGAACAATTACCAAGCAATGTTTAATTTTGTTCAGTCTGTGGTGTGAAAAGGTTGCATTAGCAATTCAGGAAAAAAAAACACGTAAGCAAAACATGGTCGGGTCAAAGTGTCTGAAAAATTTTTGCTCCCATTTTTATCTATCAATTTCACTAGTACTCCTCTGTATGAAGATTTTTGGGGTATGTCACAGCTCGCTTTATTTTGCTATACTCACTTACATTAATTATAGTGTCCTGCACCTACTATTAAAATGTAAAAAAAAAAAAAAAGTTTGGTTTGACTGTGCACTCATTCTTGTTAAAACTACGAAGTAATTCAGTCAAGAGCAGTGAGTGATTTTCCGTCTTTCATTTTCTTGGATTAACATTACCGCAGCTAGTAGCTAAATTAAGCGCGGTCACTTTAAGAGACAATGAATGCATCCAATATAATAGGCTACACATCCCATTTGTTTCTCAACTGTTTTACTGCTTTACGTAAATAACAGAAAATAAAGTGCAGAAAATGGTAGATGTGTTTGCATTTTTTAAGAATAGAATTAGAATACTGAGTGTTAAAGTTAGAGGGTCAAATAAAGATGGAAGAGCTGTGTTTTAAGCCGATTCTTGAGGATGGCTAAGGACTCAGCTGCTCGGATTGAGTTGGGGAGGTCATTCCTCCAATTAAATGGAGGTAAACTTTTAAAAAAGCTTAAACCTTGCGTGTTTTCTCGCTCCAAAGCTCGCGTTTTTCTAAGCAAGTTTCTCTGTCTGAACGGTACAGTGACTGGCGCTTTAGAAACGCACTGCTTCGTGAACCTTTACGAATCACTTGTTTTGAATCAGTGATTAGAATCGTGTATCAAACCCAATCAAACAGCCAGAGTCAGTGGTTTCAGTAGAAGTTTCGTAATTTAGGTTTATGTAGCCTTCGAAATATCAGTTGTTCACCACTAGGAAAATTTGTAGACATTGTTAATGACACGTAATAAAAAGGAAGAATACTCTCTAGACAAAGCTATTTAATACAAAATAAGCTCGAAAACAAATAATAACACATTTACATATTCATGGCATTAGATGATTGGCTTATTGCATTTAATAGATATTAATTTAACATGAACATTTAATCATTTAGCAGACGCTTTTATCCAAAGCCACTTACAGATGAGAAGAGCAAATAAAATCAATTTAAACCAATAGGAGGGCAACAGTAGACAAGTCTCAGTTAGTCTGACATACCAGTTTTCCCCCAGAAAAAGATAAAAATAGAATAAGAACATTTTAGTAATAAAACATGTTTGAATAAAACATTTGCAAGATTGTTCAATGCATGTTTGGCCTGAGTTTTTGTTGCATTGCGCTTGACAGATGCGTTTGACCGCTGCAAGTTCATAACATAACGTTAAATATGAAAAGGATCCACTATAAACAGTCACACAATACTGTCTTGAACAGAAGATTTAGGGATCACTTGAAATGAAAATAGCCTACTCTGGTGTGTGTGTGTGTAAGAGAGAGCGTTTGTGCGTGAGCGCACTAATGCGTTCAAGATCGATATCAAAAACGCGTTCTGTGGGAATGACCCTTTATTATGCATTTATGTTTATTAAAAATGTTATAAATTAAATTAACGTACTTCAAACAAAAATGATTACAATCATTAAAAATTACTTTGTTTCAAAATGTATTTGTTATCGAACAAATCAGTCCCAATTAAGGTAAAGTTAGTCAGAAATGACCATAAGTGGAGTATCACGAGTCTTCAGTACACAAAAAATGGCTTAATATCTAAACATACTTGTACTTACAGTAGCCTTACAAGTTCATTCAGTGAAGGATTCCTCCGACTGATTCAGATTCAAACCATGCGATCATGAAGCATGAAAATTAACTGTTTAACTTAAACGAATAATTTTTTTGATGGTAAAACTGCACTCAAACATAGTAACGTTAAATGTGATTTTTTCATGCCGTGTTGCTGGAGATGGATCGCAGCAAACGCGGACATAAACGCGATATGAAATAGTGTTGAAAAACGCTATTAAAAATAATTCTTTATTTTCTGACCTAATGAGCCAATCAGCGAAAATGCTGCCGTTGGTAAACAATCCGTTTCCATGGCAACTGGAACAAGACGCGTCACTGTTTCATGACGTCACAGACCCAGTCAGTATAAAAGGTCTCGCCCTGGCAGAATCTCTTTAGTTGAGCGATGTTCGCAACAGAGACGTTAGTCTGAGTGAAGTCTGCGAAAACAAACCTAGCAACACTTGTACAAACGCCAGTCCGTATAGATCGAGATATATTTTATCTGTACAGACAGTGTGTATCAGATAACGTTAAAGTTCAAACTGACATTACCAGATACGGATTACTTATCTGTCAGTATGAGAACCACAGACACAATGTCCAAAGACATGAGAGAGGTGCTCCTGGAGGTGTACGTCAACGACGCCTTCTACTTCGGTGACAGCTACTGGGCATCAGATGATAAAGATGTTCAGCTGGAGTTTGAGATCACCGATGACATCTACGACCTTATCAGTGCATCTCGAGAGCTAGATGTGCAGCTGGAGGTTGTGACGGTGGATCATGTCTCAGGCAGATACTGCAGTCCAGGAGAGATGCGTGTGCAGCTGGAGGTTAATGCTTGTGACAACATCTCGGTCTGTGAAGTGAAAGATTTGCAGCTGGAGATGAACAGGAACGACAGCATCTCAGAGCTGAAGAGTCCTACGCTGGTCTCTGAAGATCTGAGCGACCCAGCAGGACCTTCAGTGGAAGAGGCCAATGATCAGGGTGTCCTGGATGCTGAGAACAGTCCAACAGGTGAAGACATGCAAATGTCTTATTCATGTTTATTTGTGTTGTTAGAGATGTTTCTAATAGTAAATTATTATATGTTGGCTGTGACAAAGACCTAATACTGTTTTCCTACACCTTGTTGAGCTCTCGAGCTACAACCGCCAAATTTGTCAGCGACCTTTATGCTGATTTGAATTTTGGTTGCTATATTTTTTCTAAATGATCTGATTCATGGAATTCCTGTAGCCGACTTCCAAACGCTGTTAGATTTCCATTTAGAGCTGAAAACTTTTCAAAGTAATGCCCTGTTTAGAGTTGATCCACTCTCTCGATCTATCTGCTAAAAATAGTTGGATAGATGCTAGCAACAACTAGCAGAGGACTCGTAGTTGTTTGTAAAGGTCCGATTGGTTTTTAATTGTTATGAAGTTAATTATGATGTTTAATGGGGTTTGAAATGTTTTTCAAACTTTCAAGCTTTTAAAAGTTTTTTTTTTTAATTTAACTCTCAGACAAGACTTATCTAGTTTGTTTTCTTCTTTTTTCCAGGACTCACTGTTGGGGAGATAACCAAGAAAATGGGGGCAATCTTCCAGCAAATTTGGGCAGTTTTCCAGACAAAAATGCCAGAAACTGTCGGGCAACCTGAAGTGGATCTTCTCGATCCAAAGGAATCGTTTGTTCCAGATCCAAGTGCTCCCAAGCCAGAACCTGAATTGGATCTGTTAGATACAGAGCAATCGTGTATCCCTGAACCAGAAGTGGATCTTGTTGTTCCTTCTGAACCTAAACTGGATCTGGTTGATCCGGAGGAATCACGTGCCAGCCCAAAAGGTGAAAAGATGCAAATAGAAACGTCTTCTTAAAATTCGGACTAATTAATCATGTTTAATCTGGTGAGAGATGTTTCTAATTACACATTGTATGTTTTTCTTCTTTTGTCAGAAACTACCAAAGCCGTGAAGAATAAGAAAGTTCATGGCTTCGTTGTAACCAAGAGAGTAGGATATGCTACAGTGAGGAATACGAAAAAAACCTTCCTCCAGAACGACAGATCGAACTCAGCATGGCCTGAGATGGATCTGAATGTTCGTGAACCAAAACCTATTGAGGATTTGGTTGCTCCTCCTAAATGGGATCTGGTTGATGCGGTGGAACTGTACACCACGAGTCCTAGCGTTCCTGAGCCGGACTCTGAGGAGGATCTGGATGATCCTCTTGAACGTGAATGGGATAAGGACTCGATGGAATTATATGCCCGGGTTCAAGTGTCCCTGAGCCAGACCCTGAAGAGGATTTGGTTGATTCAGTGGAACTGTACCTCCCGGGTCCAAGCGTTCTCATGCCACGACCTGAATGGGATCTGGCTACTCCAGTGGATTTGGGTGCACCAAGTCCAAGCGTTCTTGAGCCAGAGTCAACAGTGTTATCTGAACTTGCAAGTTTGGAAAACTACGTCCCTTTAACCATGCTCCAACTAGAGGATCGTTTGAAGCAGTGTACACTGCTCAAACAAAGACATGTCACCAATGTCTGGCCCAGGGTCTTCATCGGAGACGAGTAAGTCTGCAACACAATTGTATTTCTCTCATTGTTCTGTCATTTATTCTACAATGTAAATAGTTTTCTATAAAAGACTAACCAAGGCTTTTGTGTCCTTGTGCAGAGAGGCCGCAACAGACCGAGATATGCTGCAGGAGATGTGCATCACTCACATTCTGAACGCTGCAGCGCCCAAAAAGGACTTGAACTACTTCTTGGGAACATCTTATGTTGAAGATCTAGAAGGAACAGTCAATACAGGGTCCAGATATTACAGAGGCTTGCACATCAATTATTACAGCTTGCCTACAACGGACAGACACTGTTCTGACATCAGCAAGTGCTTCATGCCAGCTGCAAAATTCATTGACAAGGCCGTGAATAAACCAGGGAGTAAGGGCTGACACACACACACACACACACACACACACACACACACTCCATATATTGTCTACTATCAAGTGTGTTATAGTCTATTAATGAGTTTTTTGACCATAATTCTTTTTTGTTTCCTCAGGTAAGGTGTTGATTTGCTGCAAGCAGGGTGTCGACCACTCTGCGACTCTGTTTCTGGCATATCTGATGATCTGCCATGACATGATGGTGGAGGATGCCATTGATCACGCCATACAGTCGAGACGCATCCAGCCCTCCAGAGACTTCCTGAAGAAGCTGATGCTCCTCAATGCTGACCTTGTGAACAAGCGAAAACTAAAGTTAGAGGACATAAAAAAAGGCAAAAAGAGGAGAAAATGGCAGCTAAAAAAAAAGTGTAGAAATATACTAAAAGATATAAAAGAAAATGTTCACATCTAGAAATGTCAATAAAATGAATGGATAATGTCCTGATAATGAGCTGCTTTGTTTTGTAATATATTTATTTTTTACAGTGCAAATGAATTTCTGCACTGATCGAATCAAAATCCTATCAGCATTGTATTTGATGTATTTTATGTATGTACTTTAATGAATTGCTTACAGTGCAAATGAATAAGTGCACAGATAAAAAATAAATAGAGGCATTGTTAGATGCCAGTGTTTCGTGATATAATTTCTATGCAAAGATTTGATTAAAAAAAATCTTTCAGTATCATAGCCAGGGCCGTAGCTGGGGTCAGCGGGGCCCCGGTGAAGGTTGTACCAGTGGGCCCTGTTTGAAATTGTTTAATTTATATGTTCATGTTTAAGTTGTCTCAGGTGTGTAGGTGTCCAGGTACAGAAAACAAAGAATTAAATATAAAATAGCACTGCATAGTCTTCACTGTATACGTTTAATTAACAGTCAAACCAAAATGTATTCAGACACCTTCAACATTTCTTACATTATCACAGTTTATTTGCTCTAGTTTATAAAATGGTAATAAAACATGACAAGATCTCAAGAGTTAAACTGTGTCAGAACAAATTCATCTTGAAAATGTCAGATAACTTTGATAGAAAGGTGTGTAATCGATTACAATCAACCAAAACTTCAGACAGTTGTTAGTATGACAATATTTACACAACTATCAATACTTTGTTGAACAATTACCAAGCAATGTTTAATTTTGTTCAGTCTGTGGTGTGAAAAGGTTGCATTAGCAATTCAGGAAAAAAAAACACGTAAGCAAAACATGGTCGGGTCAAAGTGTCTGAAAAATTTTTGCTCCCATTTTTATCTATCAATTTCACTAGTACTCCTCTGTATGAAGATTTTTGGGGTATGTCACAGCTCGCTTTATTTTGCTATACTCACTTACATTAATTATAGTGTCCTGCACCTACTATTAAAATGTAAAAAAAAAAAAAAAGTTTGGTTTGACTGTGCACTCATTCTTGTTAAAACTACGAAGTAATTCAGTCAAGAGCAGTGAGTGATTTTCCGTCTTTCATTTTCTTGGATTAACATTACCGCAGCTAGTAGCTAAATTAAGCGCGGTCACTTTAAGAGACAATGAATGCATCCAATATAATAGGCTACACATCCCATTTGTTTCTCAACTGTTTTACTGCTTTACGTAAATAACAGAAAATAAAGTGCAGAAAATGGTAGATGTGTTTGCATTTTTTAAGAATAGAATTAGAATACTGAGTGTTAAAGTTAGAGGGTCAAATAAAGATGGAAGAGATGTGTTTTAAGCCGATTCTTGAGGATGGCTAAGGACTCAGCTGCTCGGATTGAGTTGGGGAGGTCATTCCTCCAATTAAATGGAGGTAAACTTTTAAAAAAGCTTAAACCTTGCGTGTTTTCTCGCTAAAAATTACTTTGTTTCAAAATGTATTTGTTATCGAACAAATCAGTCCCAATTAAGGTAAAGTTAGTCAGAAATGACCATAAGTGGAGTATCGCGAGTCTTCAGTACACAAAAAATGGCTTAATATCTAAACATACTTGTACTTACAGTAGCCTTACAAGTTCATTCAGTGAAGGATTCCTCCGACTGATTCAGATTCAAACCATGCGATCATGAAGCATGAAAATGAACTGTTTAACTTAAACGAATAATTTTTTTGATGGTAAAACTGCACTCAAACATAGTAATGTTAAATGTGATTTTTTCATGCCGTGTTGCTGGAGATGGATCGCAGCAAACGCGGACATAAACGCGATATGAAATAGTGTTGAAAAACGCTATTAAAAATAATTCTTTATTTTCTGACCTAATGAGCCAATCAGCGAAAATGCTGCTGTTGGTAAACAATCCGTTTCCATGGCAACTGGAACAAGACGCGTCACTGTTTCATGACGTCACAGACCCAGTCAGTATAAAACGTCTCGCCCTGGCAGAATCTCTTTAGTTGAGCGATGTTCGCAACAGAGACGTTCGTCTGAGTGAAGTCTGCGAAAACAAACCTAGCAACACTTGTACAAACGCCAGTCCGTATAGATCGAGATATATTTTATCTGTACAGACAGTGTGTATCAGATAACGTTAAAGTTCAAACTGACATTACCAGATACGGATTACTTATCTGTCAGTATGAGAACCACAGACACAATGTCCAAAGACATGAGAGAGGTGCTCCTGGAGGTGTATGTCAACGACGCCTTCTACTTCGGTGACAGCTACTGGGCATCAGATGATAAAGATGTTCAGCTGGAGTTTGAGATCACCGATGACATCTACGACCTTATCAGTGCATCTCGAGAGCTAGATGTGCAGCTGGAGGTTGTGACGGTGGATCATGTCTCAGGCAGATACTGCAGTCCAGGAGAGATGCGTGTGCAGCTGGAGGTTAATGCTTGTGACAACATCTCGGTCTGTGAAGTGAAAGATTTGCAGCTGGAGATGAACAGGAACGACAGCATCTCAGAGCTGAAGAGTCCTACGCTGGTCTCTGAAGATCTGAGCGACCCAGCAGGACCTTCAGTGGAAGAGGCCAATGATCAGGGTGTCCTGGATGCTGAGAAGAGTCCAACAGGTGAAGACATGCAAATGTCTTATTCATGTTTATTTGTGTTGTTAGAGATGTTTCTAATAGTAAATTATTATATGTTGGCTGTGACAAAGACCTAATACTGTATTCCTACACCTTGTTGAGCTCTCGAGCTACAACCGCCAAATTTGTCAGTGACCTTTATGCGGATTTGAATTTTGGTTGCTATATTTTTTCTAAATGATCTGATTCATGGAATTCCTGTAGCCGACTTCCAAACGCTGTTAGATTTCCATTTAGAGCTGAAAACTTTTCAAAGTAATGCCCTGTTTAGAGTTGATCCACTCTCTCGATCTATCTGCTAAAAATAGTTGGATAGATGCTAGCAACAACTAGCAGAGGACTCGTAGTTGTTTGTAAAGGTCCGATTGGTTTTTAATTGTTATGAAGTTAATTATGATGTTTAATGGGGTTTGAAATGTTTTTCAAACTTTCAAACTTTTAAAAGTTTTTTTTTTTAATTTAACTCTCAGACAAGACTTATCTAGTTTGTTTTCTTCTTTTTTTCAGGACTCACTGTTGGGGAGATAACCAAGAAAATGGGGGCAATCTTCCAGCAAATTTGGGCAGTTTTCCAGACAAAAATGCCAGAAACTGTCGGGCAACCTGAAGTGGATCTTCTCGATCCAAAGGAATCGTTTGTTCCAGATCCAAGTGCTCCCAAGCCAGAACCTGAATTGGATCTGTTAGATACAGAGCAATCGTGTATCCCTGAACCAGAAGTGGATCTTGTTGTTCCTTCTGAACCTAAACTGGATCTGGTTGATCCGGAGGAATCACTTGCCAGCCCAAAAGGTGAAAAGATGCAAATAGAAACGTCTTCTTAAAATTCGGACTAATTAATCATGTTTAATCTGGTGAGAGATGTTTCTAATAACACATTGTATGTTTTTCTTCTTTTGTCAGAAACTACCAAAGCCGTGAAGAATAAGAAAGTTCATGGCTTCGTTGTAACCAAGAGAGTAGGATATGCTACAGTGAGGAATACGAAAAAAACCTTCCTCCAGAACGACAGATCGAACTCAGCATGGCCTGAGATGGATCTGAATGTTCGTGAACCAAAACCTATTGAGGATTTGGTTGCTCCTCCTAAATGGGATCTGGTTGATGCGGTGGAACTGTACACCACGAGTCCTAGCGTTCCTGAGCCGGACTCTGAGGAGGATCTGGATGATCCTCTTGAACGTGAATGGGATAAGGACTCGATGGAATTATATGCCCCGGGTTCAAGTGTCCCTGAGCCAGACCCTGAAGAGGATTTGGTTGATTCAGTGGAACTGTACCTCCCGGGTCCAAGCGTTCTCAAGCCACGACCTGAATGGGATCTGGCTACTCCAGTGGATTTGGGTGCACCAAGTCCAAGCGTTCTTGAGCCAGAGTCAACGGTGTTATCTGAACTTGCAAGTTTGGAAAACTACGTCCCTTTAACCATGCTCCAACTAGAGGATCGTTTGAAGCAGTGTACACTGCTCAAACAAAGACATGTCACCAATGTCTGGCCCAGGGTCTTCATCGGAGACGAGTAAGTCTGCAACACAATTGTATTTCTTTCATTGTTCTGTCATTTATTCTACAATGTAAATAGTTTTCTATAAAAGACTAATCAAGGCTTTTGTGTCCTTGTGCAGAGAGGCCGCAACAGACCGAGATATGCTGCAGGAGATGTGCATCACTCACATTCTGAACGCTGCAGCGCCCAAAAAGGACTTGAACTACTTCTTGGGAACATCTTATGTTGAAGATCTAGAAGGAACAGTCAATACAGGGTCCAGATATTACAGAGGCTTGCACATCAATTATTACAGCTTGCCTACAACGGACAGACACTGTTCTGACATCAGCAAGTGCTTCATGCCAGCTGCAAAATTCATTGACAAGGCCGTGAATAAACCAGGGAGTAAGGGCTGACACACACACACACACACACACACACACACACACACTCCATATATTGTCTACTATCAAGTGTGTTATAGTCTATTAATGAGTTTTTTGACCATAATTCTTTTTTGTTTCCTCAGGTAAGGTGTTGATTTGCTGCAAGCAGGGTGTCGACCACTCTGCGACTCTGTTTCTGGCATATCTGATGATCTGCCATGACATGATGGTGGAGGATGCCATTGATCACGCCATACAGTCGAGACGCATCCAGCCCTCCAGAGACTTCCTGAAGAAGCTGATGCTCCTCAATGCTGACCTTGTGAACAAGCGAAAACTAAAGTTAGAGGACATAAAAAAAGGCAAAAAGAGGAGAAAATGGCAGCTAAAAAAAAAGTGTAGAAATATACTAAAAGATATAAAAGAAAATGTTCACATCTAGAAATGTCAATAAAATGAATGGATAATGTCCTGATAATGAGCTGCTTTGTTTTGTAATATATTTATTTTTTACAGTGCAAATGAATTTCTGCACTGATCGAATCAAAATCCTATCAGCATTGTATTTGATGTATTTTATGTATGTACTTTAATGAATTGCTTACAGTGCAAATGAATAAGTGCACAGATAAAAAATAAATAGAGGCATTGTTAGATGCCAGTGTTTCGTGATATAATTTCTATGCAAAGATTTGATTAAAAAAAATCTTTCAGTATCATAGCCAGGGCCGTAGCTGGGGTCAGCGGGGCCCCGGTGAAGGTTGTACCAGTGGGCCCTGTTTGAAATTGTTTAATTTATATGTTCATGTTTAAGTTGTCTCAGGTGTGTAGGTGTCCAGGTACAGAAAACAAAGAATTAAATATAAAATAGCACTGCATAGTCTTCACTGTATACGTTTAATTAACAGTCAAACCAAAATGTATTCAGACACCTTCAACATTTCTTACATTATCACAGTTTATTTGCTCTAGTTTATAAAATGGTAATAAAACATGACAAGATCTCAAGAGTTAAACTGTGTCAGAACAAATTCATCTTGAAAATGTCAGATAACTTTGATAGAAAGGTGTGTAATCGATTACAATCAACCAAAACTTCAGACAGTTGTTAGTATGACAATATTTACACAACTATCAATACTTTGTTGAACAATTACCAAGCAATGTTTAATTTTGTTCAGTCTGTGGTGTGAAAAGGTTGCATTAGCAATTCAGGAAAAAAAAACACGTAAGCAAAACATGGTCGGGTCAAAGTGTCTGAAAAATTTTTGCTCCCATTTTTATCTATCAATTTCACTAGTACTCCTCTGTATGAAGATTTTTGGGGTATGTCACAGCTCGCTTTATTTTGCTATACTCACTTACATTAATTATAGTGTCCTGCACCTACTATTAAAATGTAAAAAAAAAAAAAAAAGTTTGGTTTGACTGTGCACTCATTCTTGTTAAAACTACGAAGTAATTCAGTCAAGAGCAGTGAGTGATTTTCCGTCTTTCATTTTCTTGGATTAACATTACCGCAGCTAGTAGCTAAATTAAGCGCGGTCACTTTAAGAGACAATGAATGCATCCAATATAATAGGCTACACATCCCATTTGTTTCTCAACTGTTTTACTGCTTTACGTAAATAACAGAAAATAAAGTGCAGAAAATGGTAGATGTGTTTGCATTTTTTAAGAATAGAATTAGAATACTGAGTGTTAAAGTTAGAGGGTCAAATAAAGATGGAAGAGATGTGTTTTAAGCCGATTCTTGAGGATGGCTAAGGACTCAGCTGCTCGGATTGAGTTGGGGAGGTCATTCCTCCAATTAAATGGAGGTAAACTTTTAAAAAAGCTTAAACCTTGCGTGTTTTCTCGCTCCAAAGCTCGCGTTTTTCTAAGCAAGTTTCTCTGTCTGAACGGTACAGTGACTGGCGCTTTAGAAACGCACTGCTTCGTGAACCTTTACGAATCACTTGTTTTGAATCAGTGATTAGAATCGTGTATCAAACCCAATCAAACAGCCAGAGTCAGTGGTTTCAGTAGAAGTTTCGTAATTTAGGTTTATGTAGCCTTCGAAATATCAGTTGTTCACCACTAGGAAAATTTGTAGACATTGTTAATGACACGTAATAAAAAGGAAGAATACTCTCTAGACAAAGCTATTTAATACAAAATAAGCTCGAAAACAAATAATAACACATTTACATATTCATGGCATTAGATGATTGGCTTATTGCATTTAATAGATATTAATTTAACATGAACATTTAATCATTTAGCAGACGCTTTTATCCAAAGCCACTTACAGATGAGAAGAGCAAATAAAATCAATTTAAACCAATAGGAGGGCAACAGTAGACAAGTCTCAGTTAGTCTGACATACCAGTTTTCCCCCAGAAAAAGATAAAAATAGAATAAGAACATTTTAGTAATAAAACATGTTTGAATAAAACATTTGCAAGATTGTTCAATGCATGTTTGGCCTGAGTTTTTGTTGCATTGCGCTTGACAGATGCGTTTGACCGCTGCAAGTTCATAACATAACGTTAAATATGAAAAGGATCCACTATAAACAGTCACACAATACTGTCTTGAACAGAAGATTTAGGGATCACTTGAAATGAAAATAGCCTACTCTGGTGTGTGTGTGTGCGCGCGCGCGTGTGTGTGTGTAAGAGAGAGCGTTTGTGCGTGAGCGCGCTAATGCGTTCAAGATCGATATCAAAAACGCGTTCTGTGGGAATGACCCTTTATTATGCATTTATGTTTATTAAAAATGTTATAAATTAAATTAACGTACTTCAAACAAAAATGATTACAATCATTAAAAATTACTTTGTTTCAAAATGTATTTGTTATCGAACAAATCAGTCCCAATTAAGGTAAAGTTAGTCAGAAATGACCATAAGTGGAGTATCGCGAGTCTTCAGTACACAAAAAATGGCTTAATATCTAAACATACTTGTACTTACAGTAGCCTTACAAGTTCATTCAGTGAAGGATTCCTCCGACTGATTCAGATTCAAACCATGCGATCATGAAGCATGAAAATGAACTGTTTAACTTAAACGAATAATTTTTTTGATGGTAAAACTGCACTCAAACATAGTAATGTTAAATGTGATTTTTTCATGCCGTGTTGCTGGAGATGGATCGCAGCAAACGCGGACATAAACGCGATATGAAATAGTGTTGAAAAACGCTATTAAAAATAATTCTTTATTTTCTGACCTAATGAGCCAATCAGCGAAAATGCTGCTGTTGGTAAACAATCCGTTTCCATGGCAACTGGAACAAGACGCGTCACTGTTTCATGACGTCACAGACCCAGTCAGTATAAAACGTCTCGCCCTGGCAGAATCTCTTTAGTTGAGCGATGTTCGCAACAGAGACGTTCGTCTGAGTGAAGTCTGCGAAAACAAACCTAGCAACACTTGTACAAACGCCAGTCCGTATAGATCGAGATATATTTTATCTGTACAGACAGTGTGTATCAGATAACGTTAAAGTTCAAACTGACATTACCAGATACGGATTACTTATCTGTCAGTATGAGAACCACAGACACAATGTCCAAAGACATGAGAGAGGTGCTCCTGGAGGTGTATGTCAACGACGCCTTCTACTTCGGTGACAGCTACTGGGCATCAGATGATAAAGATGTTCAGCTGGAGTTTGAGATCACCGATGACATCTACGACCTTATCAGTGCATCTCGAGAGCTAGATGTGCAGCTGGAGGTTGTGACGGTGGATCATGTCTCAGGCAGATACTGCAGTCCAGGAGAGATGCGTGTGCAGCTGGAGGTTAATGCTTGTGACAACATCTCGGTCTGTGAAGTGAAAGATTTGCAGCTGGAGATGAACAGGAACGACAGCATCTCAGAGCTGAAGAGTCCTACGCTGGTCTCTGAAGATCTGAGCGACCCAGCAGGACCTTCAGTGGAAGAGGCCAATGATCAGGGTGTCCTGGATGCTGAGAAGAGTCCAACAGGTGAAGACATGCAAATGTCTTATTCATGTTTATTTGTGTTGTTAGAGATGTTTCTAATAGTAAATTATTATATGTTGGCTGTGACAAAGACCTAATACTGTATTCCTACACCTTGTTGAGCTCTCGAGCTACAACCGCCAAATTTGTCAGTGACCTTTATGCGGATTTGAATTTTGGTTGCTATATTTTTTCTAAATTATCTGATTCATGGAATTCCTGTAGCCGACTTCCAAACGCTGTTAGATTTCCATTTAGAGCTGAAAACTTTTCAAAGTAATGCCCTGTTTAGAGTTGATCCACTCTCTCGATCTATCTGCTAAAAATAGTTGGATAGATGCTAGCAACAACTAGCAGAGGACTCGTAGTTGTTTGTAAAGGTCCGATTGGTTTTTAATTGTTATGAAGTTAATTATGATGTTTAATGGGGTTTGAAATGTTTTTCAAACTTTCAAACTTTTAAAAGTTTTTTTTTTTAATTTAACTCTCAGACAAGACTTATCTAGTTTGTTTTCTTCTTTTTTTCAGGACTCACTGTTGGGGAGATAACCAAGAAAATGGGGGCAATCTTCCAGCAAATTTGGGCAGTTTTCCAGACAAAAATGCCAGAAACTGTCGGGCAACCTGAAGTGGATCTTCTCGATCCAAAGGAATCGTTTGTTCCAGATCCAAGTGCTCCCAAGCCAGAACCTGAATTGGATCTGTTAGATACAGAGCAATCGTGTATCCCTGAACCAGAAGTGGATCTTGTTGTTCCTTCTGAACCTAAACTGGATCTGGTTGATCCGGAGGAATCACTTGCCAGCCCAAAAGGTGAAAAGATGCAAATAGAAACGTCTTCTTAAAATTCGGACTAATTAATCATGTTTAATCTGGTGAGAGATGTTTCTAATAACACATTGTATGTTTTTCTTCTTTTGTCAGAAACTACCAAAGCCGTGAAGAATAAGAAAGTTCATGGCTTCGTTGTAACCAAGAGAGTAGGATATGCTACAGTGAGGAATACGAAAAAAACCTTCCTCCAGAACGACAGATCGAACTCAGCATGGCCTGAGATGGATCTGAATGTTCGTGAACCAAAACCTATTGAGGATTTGGTTGCTCCTCCTAAATGGGATCTGGTTGATGCGGTGGAACTGTACACCACGAGTCCTAGCGTTCCTGAGCCGGACTCTGAGGAGGATCTGGATGATCCTCTTGAACGTGAATGGGATAAGGACTCGATGGAATTATATGCCCCGGGTTCAAGTGTCCCTGAGCCAGACCCTGAAGAGGATTTGGTTGATTCAGTGGAACTGTACCTCCCGGGTCCAAGCGTTCTCAAGCCACGACCTGAATGGGATCTGGCTACTCCAGTGGATTTGGGTGCACCAAGTCCAAGCGTTCTTGAGCCAGAGTCAACGGTGTTATCTGAACTTGCAAGTTTGGAAAACTACGTCCCTTTAACCATGCTCCAACTAGAGGATCGTTTGAAGCAGTGTACACTGCTCAAACAAAGACATGTCACCAATGTCTGGCCCAGGGTCTTCATCGGAGACGAGTAAGTCTGCAACACAATTGTATTTCTTTCATTGTTCTGTCATTTATTCTACAATGTAAATAGTTTTCTATAAAAGACTAATCAAGGCTTTTGTGTCCTTGTGCAGAGAGGCCGCAACAGACCGAGATATGCTGCAGGAGATGTGCATCACTCACATTCTGAACGCTGCAGCGCCCAAAAAGGACTTGAACTACTTCTTGGGAACATCTTATGTTGAAGATCTAGAAGGAACAGTCAATACAGGGTCCAGATATTACAGAGGCTTGCACATCAATTATTACAGCTTGCCTACAACGGACAGACACTGTTCTGACATCAGCAAGTGCTTCATGCCAGCTGCAAAATTCATTGACAAGGCCGTGAATAAACCAGGGAGTAAGGGCTGACACACACACACACACACACACACACCATATATTGTCTACTATCAAGTGTGTTATAGTCTATTAATGAGTTTTTTGACCATAATTCTTTTTTGTTTCCTCAGGTAAGGTGTTGATTTGCTGCAAGCAGGGTGTCGACCACTCTGCGACTCTGTTTCTGGCATATCTGATGATCTGCCATGACATGATGGTGGAGGATGCCATTGATCACGCCATACAGTCGAGACGCATCCAGCCCTCCAGAGACTTCCTGAAGAAGCTGATGCTCCTCAATGCTGACCTTGTGAACAAGCGAAAACTAAAGTTAGAGGACATAAAAAAAGGCAAAAAGAGGAGAAATGGCAGCTAAAAAAAAAGTGTAGAAATATACTAAAAGATATACAAGAAAATGTTCACATCTAGAAATGTCAATAAAATGAATGGATAATGTCCTGATAATGAGCTGCTTTGTTTTGTAATATATTTATTTTTTACAGTGCAAATGAATTTCTGCACTGATCGAATCAAAATCCTATCAGCATTGTATTTTATGTATTTTATGTATGTACTTTAATGAATTGCTTACAGTGCAAATGAATAAGTGCACAGATAAAAAATAAATAGAGGCATTGTTAGATGCCAGTGTTTCGTGATATAATTTCTATGCAAAGATTTGATTAAAAAAAATCTTTCACTATCATAGCCAGGGCCATAGCTGGGGTCAGCGGGGCCCCGGTGAAGGTTGTACCAGTGGGCCCTGTTTGAAATTGTTTAATTTATATGTTCATGTTTAAGTTGTCTCAGGTGTGTAGGTGTCCAGGTACAGAAAACAAAGAATTAAATATAAAATAGCACTGCATAGTCTTCACTGTATACGTTTAATTAACAGTCAAACCAAAATGTATTCAGACACCTTCAACATTTCTTACATTATCACAGTTTATTTGCTCTAGTTTATAAAATGGTAATAAAATATGACAAGATCTCAAGAGTTAAACTGTGTCAGAACAAATTCATCTTGAAAATGTCAGATAACTTTGATAGAAAGGTGTGTAATCGATTACAATCAACCAAAACTTCAGACAGTTGTTAGTATGACAATATTTACACAACTATCAATACTTTGTTGAACAATTACCAAGCAATGTTTAATTTTGTTCAGTCTGTGGTGTGAAAAGGTTGCATTAGCAATTCAGGAAAAAAAAACACGTAAGCAAAACATGGTCGGGTCAAAGTGTCTGAAAAATTTTTGCTCCCATTTTTATCTATCAATTTCACTAGTACTCCTCTGTATGAAGATTTTTGGGGTATGTCACAGCTCGCTTTATTTTGCTATACTCACTTACATTAATTATAGTGTCCTGCACCTACTATTAAAATGTAAAAAAAAAAAAAAAAAGTTTGGTTTGACTGTGCACTCATTCTTGTTAAAACTACGAAGTAATTCAGTCAAGAGCAGTGAGTGATTTTCCGTCTTTCATTTTCTTGGATTAACATTACCGCAGCTAGTAGCTAAATTAAGCGCGGTCACTTTAAGAGACAATGAATGCATCCAATATAATAGGCTACACATCCCATTTGTTTCTCAACTGTTCTACTGCTTTAAGTAAATAACAGAAAATAAAGTGCAGAAAATGGTAGATGTGTTTGCATTTTTTAGGAATAGAATTAGAATACTGAGTGTTAAAGTTAGAGGGTCAAATAAAGATGGAAGAGATGTGTTTTAAGCCGATTCTTGAGGATGGCTAAGGACTCAGCTGCTCGGATTGAGTTGGGGAGGTCATTCCTCCAATTAAATGGAGGTAAACTTTTAAAAAAGCTTAAACCTTGCGTGTTTTCTCGCTCCAAAGCTCGCGTTTTTCTAAGCAAGTTTTTCTGTCTGAACGGTACAGTGACTGGCGCTTTAGAAACGCACTGCTTCGTGAACCTTTACGAATCACTTGTTTTGAATCAGTGATTAGAATCGTGTATCAAACCCAATCAAACGAGATAGGTCTGACTGCAGAACCGCAGAACCATTACGTCACAACAGTCTGAGGACGACAGCGCCAGCCCGACTGGAAGTGGGCGGGGCAAGGAATTACGCTACTTCCGTGTTTTGGAACTTTTAAAGTTTAAAACAATGTTGTTATTATTAAGACTTTGTTTTAAACGATTTATTTGAAAATGTATATTTAAGACTGATTAACAATATTATACATTAGACAAAGCATAAAATTAAAAATAAATAATCCAATGAAAACAGAGCTTGAGAGTTTGAACATTTTATTCAGTTGAAAATAACTTTAAATACTCAAACAACATAGACCACCATACACAATAATATAATGGACTGAAAACAAAAAAAACATTAATTTAAATAAAATGAGTTTTAAATAAAATCACACACTAGCTGTTTTCTAATTAAATAAAATTACAAAATCAAACTAGATAAATAAATTATATAAAACAAATTAAACCAAAGAAAATAAATCTTATAAAAGTTATACAGGCACAAATTTTACATCAATAATTCTCAAGAGAAAAATAAATAACAAATTAAAACTCCATAAACATGGAGTTTATTCTGAGGTGCCTTTCGTCGTGACATTCGAAAAGAAAAACTTCCATGTCCTGTTGAAACTGGAACTGAAACATGAAAGGCTTTTTGGCCAGTTCCAGATCATCTTTTCTTTCCGCCCGATCAAGTTTAAGAAGGGCCTCTTCCTGGTCTTCCTTCTTTAGGTCCAGATATGACGGCTCTTGCACAGAACCTCTGAAGGAGTGGCAGTTGTCCCGCAGCCATCCAACTGCGGTCCTGAGGTCTTTGACCATCTGTGGTTCCTTCATGAGAGAAGAGTTCAAAAAAATAATGAAATAATTAATTCATTTAAAAGAATTATTCTCACAAGAGAAGAGATGCACCACATTTGGCTGCTAGCTCATTTCCATCTGTTGTCCCTGGGGAGATTGGAAGTGTCCTCAACAATACATTGTGGTTTAATCAGGATGCATGTAAAGTAATGTTTTGAAATTATGCTCTTTCATGTGCCCGTTTGAGACAATAAAAACATACCATGTCGCCGGTTTCGGTGTCTTCTTGTGCTTTAGGTGGCTCCTGCACATCAACGGCAGCATGTTTCCTGTAACAAATACATTTTTAAGTAAATTTATAGACAGAGAAAAACTTGAGAAAGCAGGAGAGTTACCTTTCAATGGCAAAATTCTCCATGAGAATAAGGCACCACCATTTTCGAATAAGAGGAAAATCCGACTTGCATAAGGGGAGAAAGTGTTAACAGGTCAACTTAATGGATTATATAATCTAGTTAAAATATATATTTTTAACAAAGACTTATAGCTGTAAAATCAAAGGGTGCCTCAAAGACCATGTGCAGAGCATACTGAAATTCCCCCCCAAAAAGGAATTCAGTCAAGTTCAGGCAACCATATAACGGTTTCATTCTTATGATTTATCTAACTTTTTTTTTTTTACTTTCCCTTTTTTCCCTCACCATCAGCATGAAGATCCCACAGTCCACAGAGCCAGTCAGCTGTTGTGGAACATTCTAAAACAATGCAATTATCATTAAGTTATCCCTGTAAAGGATGTGACAAACATATAAAAACACAATCTATATAAGTAGCTTATGTTTTTTGAAAGCCTAATAAAACTAACCTTGTTCTTGATCAGCTTCCATGGTCCTGGAGCGATTCTGTTTGTCAATTTACTGCAACAAAATCAAACAGAAATATTTTAATATATTATAACCAGAAAAATTGGACAAAAAAAGCAAAGTATATTTACTCAAAAGCAAAAAAAAAAAAAAAAATTACCCATGACTGAATTGCAAAAACAACATTTAAAATTTAGAATATAAAAACATGCAGCATGCAGATCATCATGCAAATGAACATCATGCACAGAATAATCAGCAGTGAACATCAATGAAGAGCAAACTTTCGAACAACGAACTTTGAACAGCAAACCTTGAACTGCGAACTCTGAACATAATATTTATATATGTAATGCAACCTGAAGACAGTCACATATTTTACATCACCAATCCCGTAGGGGTGAGTTGAATCAAAAAAATACATAGCCTTGTTTTTAGGCTTAAGAACCTGTGAAATACAGTTGTTAGTATATTGAATCCTAATATCACCATATAATCTTAAAGAGTTAGTTCACCCAAAAATGAAGGGAACAACATACACATAGCATTCAGTGTCCTGGCATCCAAGCAGGGAGCAGAATGTAATCCTTGGATCCTATGTTATCCTTGGGTGAACATAAGATCCATTCATTTGTTGTAACTGAATTTATAACTGTTCCAGTTTTAGATAAAATACAAATTGATGGACTTACTGGAAATGATAAAAATGGGTCCAATTCAAGTGGTGGTAGCCAGGTAACTACAAGGAATTTGCTGCAAACACATCTGTTGCCTAAGCATAACATTCATTTGCACATCCATTACAAAACACAATTACGTCTCCAGGTGATCATGAGTTATACAGTTGTAGGCAAAAATACCTTTTCCTTAGCCACCATGACGATCACATCAAGACAGCTGTTTGCAATCTGTTTTTAAATATATTATATATTAGTTATATAATAACATTAGTTAATTACTAACAAAAAATATATTAGCTGTATGGTAAATTTTTCTATTTTAAAAATCATTATTTGTCCACTTACTGTTGCCTCAAGCGCTGCATTGAGGCCCAAGGTCAAGAAATCTTTCTGCTGCAGTTTAATGCTTCCAACTTGAGCAATTGTCTCATCTCTGTCATTTTTACTCAAAATCTGGTTAAGCTTTTACCACAGATTAAGATAAAGAGACCAGAATTACATTCAGTAAACATAAAATGTGTTAATAAAAGTGTGATAAAAACAAACAATTTTACCAATGATGACTGCCAATCACTTGGCTGGAAATCCCAACAACTTCTACTGGCAGACAACTGTTTAATGTCACAAACCATTCCTGCTGCAGTGAAGACATAAATTATACACAGAATAAAATACACCACACAGTTTCTAAAGTATGTTACCACCATTTAACCCATGAATGAAAACACTCACCACCTGTTGTAACCATTGAAGCAGCCGGGGTACTGTCCTCCATCACAACATCAGTTCCACCTGCTTCCTCATGGTAGAAACAAGGCGCTGACCCTCTCTGAATCGATATGTGCTTCTATAGGTGAAATAAAATACAATTAATGCAATTCTCATGGTCAGAAAATTTAACAAATGCTGTAAAATACAACGCCAACAACAAATTAAATCACAAACCATGAATATGTAACCCAACAAAGTGATACTGTGATATTGCTAAATATTAGCCTAACTTACAAAATTATTCCTTTAAAAAAATATGTATATATCAGTACAGAGCTGTCTTGTATAAGCGTAACGTTATAATGTTAAGTATGTTGCATCTATCAAATATATAACTTCTTTTTACTTCTTTCTCTTCTTCTTTTCCTTGTTCTACAGTGTGCTCCGCCATAGTTAAACCGCAGTTGGTTATTATTGAATCAAACAGCCAGAGTCAGTGGTTTCAGTAGAAGTTTCGTAATTTAGGCTTATGTAGCCTTCGAAATATCAGTTGTTCACCACTAGGAAAATTTGTAGACATTGTTAATGACACGCAATAAAAAGGAAGAATACTCTCTAGACAAAGCTATTTAATACAAAATAAGCTCGAAAACAAATAATAACACATTTACATATTCATGGCATTAGATGATTGGCGTATTGCATTTAATAGATATTAATTTAACATGAACATTTAATCATTTAGCAGACGCTTTTATCCAAAGCCACTTACAGATGAGAAGAGCAAATAAAATCAATTTAAACCAATAGGAGGGCAACAGTAGACAAGTCTCAGTTAGTCTGACATACCAGTTTTCCCCCAGAAAAAGATACAAATAGAATAAGAACATTTTAGTAATAAAACATGTTTGAATAAAACATTTGCAAGATTTTTCAATGCATGTTTGGCCTGAGTTTTTGTTGCATTGCGCTTGACAGATGCGTTTGACCGCTGCAAGTTCATAACATAACGTTAAATATGAAAAGGATCCACTATAAACAGTCACACAATACTGTCTTGAACAGAAGATTTAGGGATCACTTGAAATGAAAATAGCCTACTCTGGTGTGTGTGTGTGTGTGTGTGTGTGCGCGCGCGTGTGTGTGTAAGAGAGAGCGTTTGTGCGTGAGCGCGCTAATGCGTTCAAGATCGATATCAAAAACGCGTTCTGTGAGAATGACCCTTCATTATGCATTTACGTTTATTACAAATTTTATAAATTAAATTACTTCAAACAAAAATGATTACAATCATTAAAAATTACTTTGTTTCAAAATGTATTTGTTATCGAACAAATCAGTCCCAATTAAGGTAAAGTTAGTCAGAAATGACCATAAGTGGAGTATCGCGAGTCTTCAGTACACAAAAAATGGCTTAATATCTAAACATACTTGTACTTACAGTAGCCTTACAAGTTCATTCAGTGAAGGATTCCTCCGACTGATTCAGATTCAAACCATGCGATCATGAAGCATGAAAATGAACTGTTTAACTTAAACGAATAATTTTTTTGATGGTAAAACTGCACTCAAACATAGTAATGTTAAATGTGATTTTTTACATGCCGTGTTGCTGGAGATATATTTTATCTGTACAGACAGTGTGTATCAGATAACGTTAAAGTTCAAACTGACATTACCAGATACGGATTACTTATCTGTCAGTATGAGAACCACAGACACAATGTCCAAAGACATGAGAGAGGTGCTCCTGGAGGTGTACGTCAACGACGCCTTCTACTTCGGTGACAGCTACTGGGCATCAGATGATAAAGATGTTCAGCTGGAGTTTGAGATCACCGATGACATCTACGACCTTATCAGTGCATCTCGAGAGCTAGATGTGCAGCTGGAGGTTGTGACGGTGGATCATGTCTCAGGCAGATACTGCAGTCCAGGAGAGATGCGTGTGCAGCTGGAGGTTAATGCTTGTGACAACATCTCGGTCTGTGAAGTGAAAGATTTGCAGCTGGAGATGAACAGGAACAACAGCATCTCAGAGCTGAAGAGTCCTACGCTGGTCTCTGAAGATCTGAGCGACCCAGCAGGACCTTCAGTGGAAGAGGCCAATGATCAGGGTGTCCTGGATGCTGAGAACAGTCCAACAGGTGAAGACATGCATATGTCTTATTCATGTTTATTTGTGTTGTTAGAGATGTTTCTAATAGTAAATTATTATATGTTGGCTGTGACAAAGACCTAATACTGTTTTCCTACACCTTGTTGAGCTCTCGAGCTACAACCGCCAAATTTGTCAGTGACCTTTATGCTGATTTGAATTTTGGTTGCTATATTTTTTCTAAATTATCTGATTCATGGAATTCCTGTAGCCGACTTCCAAACGCTGTTAGATTTCCATTTAGAGCTGAAAACTTTTCAAAGTAATGCCCTGTTTAGAGTTGATCCACTCTCTCGATCTATCTGCTAAAAATAGTTGGATAGATGCTAGCAACAACTAGCAGAGGACTCGTAGTTGTTTGTAAAGGTCCGATTGGTTTTTAATTGTTATGAAGTTAATTATGATGTTTAATGGGGTTCGGAATGTTTTTCAAACTTTCAAGCTTTTAAAAGTTTTTTTTTTTATTTAACTCTCAGACAAGACTTATCTAGTTTGTTTTCTTCTTTTTTTCAGGACTCACTGTTGGGGAGATAACTAAGAAAATGGGGGCAATCTTCCAGCAAATTTGGGCAGTTTTCCAGACAAAAATGCCAGAAACTGTTGGGCAACCTGAAGTGGATCTTCTCGATCCAAAGGAATCGTTTGTTCCAGATCCAAGTGCTCCCAAGCCAGAACCTGAATTGGATCTGTTAGATACAGAGCAATCGTGTATCCCTGAACCAGAAGTGGATCTTGTTGTTCCTTCTGAACCTAAACTGGATCTGGTTGATCCGGAGGAATCACGTGCCAGCCCAAAAGGTGAAAAGATGCAAATAGAAACGTCTTCTTAAAATTTGGACTAATTAATCATGTTTAATCTGGTGAGAGATGTTTCTAATAACACATTGTATGTTTTTCTTCTTTTGTCAGAAACTACCAAAGCCGTGAAGAATAAGAAAGTTCATGGCTTCGTTGTAACCAAGAGAGTAGGATATGCTACAGTGAGGAATACGAAAAAAACCTTCCTCCAGAACGACAGATCGAACTCAGCATGGCCTGAGATGGATCTGAATGTTCGTGAACCAAAACCTATTGAGGATTTGGTTGCTCCTCCTAAATGGGATCTGGTTGATGCGGTGGAACTGTACACCACGAGTCCTAGCGTTCCTGAGCCGGACTCTGAGGAGGATCTGGATGATCCTCTTGAACGTGAATGGGATAAGGACTCGATGGAATTATATGCCCCGGGTTCAAGTGTCCCTGAGCCAGACCCTGAAGAGGATTTGGTTGATTCAGTGGAACTGTACCTCCCGGGTCCAAGCGTTCTCAAGCCACGACCTGAATGGGATCTGGCTACTCCAGTGGATTTGGGTGCACCAAGTCCAAGCGTTCTTGAGCCAGAGTCAACAGTGTTATCTGAACTTGCAAGTTTGGAAAACTACGTCCCTTTAACCATGCTCCAACTAGAGGATCGTTTGAAGCAGTGCACACTGCTCAAACAAAGACATGTCACCAATGTCTGGCCCAGGGTCTTCATCGGAGACGAGTAAGTCTGCAACACAATTGTATTTCTCTCATTGTTCTGTCATTTATTCTACAATGTAAATAGTTTTCTATAAAAGACTAACCAAGGCTTTTGTGTCCTTGTGCAGAGAGGCCGCAACAGACCGAGATATGCTGCAGGAGATGTGCATCACTCACATTCTGAACGCTGCAGCGCCCAAAAAGGACTTGAACTACTTCTTGGGAACATCTTATGTTGAAGATCTAGAAGGAACAGTCAATACAGGGTCCAGATATTACAGAGGCTTGCACATCAATTATTACAGCTTGCCTACAACGGACAGACACTGTTCTGACATCAGCAAGTGCTTCATGCCAGCTGCAAAATTCATTGACAAGGCCGTGAATAAACCAGGGAGTAAGGGCTGACACACACACACACACACACACACACCATATATTGTCTACTATCAAGTGTGTTATAGTCTATTAATGAGTTTTTTGACCATAATTCTTTTTTGTTTCCTCAGGTAAGGTGTTGATTTGCTGCAAGCAGGGTGTCGACCACTCTGCGACTCTGTTTCTGGCATATCTGATGATCTGCCATGACATGATGGTGGAGGATGCCATTGATCACGCCATACAGTCGAGACGCATCCAGCCCTCCAGAGACTTCCTGAAGAAGCTGATGCTCCTCAATGCTGACCTTGTGAACAAGCGAAAACTAAAGTTAGAGGACATAAAAAAAGGCAAAAAGAGGAGAAAATGGCAGCTAAAAAAAAAGTGTAGAAATATACTAAAAGATATACAAGAAAATGTTCACATCTAGAAATGTCAATAAAATGAATGGATAATGTCCTGATAATGAGCTGCTTTGTTTTGTAATATATTTATTTTTTACAGTGCAAATGAATTTCTGCACTGATCGAATCAAAATCCTATCAGCATTGTATTTGATGTATTTTATGTATGTACTTTAATGAATTGCTTACAGTGCAAATGAATAAGTGCACAGATAAAAAATAAATAGAGGCATTGTTAGATGCCAGTGTTTCGTGATATAATTTCTATGCAAAGATTTGATTAAAAAAAATCTTTCAGTATCGTAGCCAGGGCCATAGCTGGGGTCAGCGGGGCCCCGGTGAAGGTTGTACCAGTGGGCCCTGTTTGAAATTGTTTAATTTATATGTTCATGTTTAAGTTGTCTCAGGTGTGTAGGTGTCCAGGTACAGAAAACAAAGAATTAAATATAAAATAGCACTGCATAGTCTTCACTGTATACATTTAATTAACAGTCGAACCAAAATGTATTCAGACACCTTCAACATTTCTTACATTATCACAGTTTATTTGCTCTAGTTTATAAAATGGTAATAAAATATGACAAGATCTCAAGAGTTAAACTGTGTCAGAACAAATTCATCTTGAAAATGTCAGATAACTTTGATAGAAAGGTGTGTAATCGATTACAATCAACCAAAACTTCAGACAGTTGTTAGTATGACAATATTTACACAACTATCAATACTTTGTTGAGCAATTACCAAGCAATGTTTAATTTTGTTCAGTCTGTGGTGTGAAAAGGTTGCATTAGCAATTCAGGAAAAAAAAAACACGTAAGCAAAACATGGTCGGGTCAAAGTGTCTGAAAAATTTTTGCACCCATTTTTTTCTATCAATTTCACTAGTACTCCTCTGTATGAAGATTTTTGGGGTATGTCACAGCTCGCTTTATTTTGCTATACTCACTTACATTAATTATAGTGTCCTGCACCTACTATTAAAATGTAAAAAAAAAAAAAAAAAATTTGGTTTGACTGTGCACTCATTCTTGTTAAAACTACGAAGTAATTCAGTCAAGAGCACTGAGTGATTTTCTGTCTTTCATTTTCTTGGATTAACATTACCGCAGCTAGTAGCTAAATTAAGCGCGGTCACTTTAAGAGACAATGAATGCATCCAATATAATAGGCTACACATCCCATTTGTTTCTCAACTGTTTTACTGCTTTAAGTAAATAACAGAAAATAAAGTGCAGAAAATGGTAGATGTGTTTGCATTTTTTAGGAATAGAATTAGAATACTGAGTGTTAAAGTTAGAGGGTCAAATAAAGATTGAAGAGCTGTGTTTTAAGCCGATTCTTGAGGATTGCTAAGGACTCAGCTGCTCGGATTGAGTTGGGGAGGTCATTCCTCCAATTAAATGGAGGTAAACTTTTAAAAAAGCTTAAACCTTGCGTGTTTTCTCGCTCCAAAGCTCGCGTTTTTCTAAGCAAGTTTTTCTGTCTGAACGGTACAGTGACTGGCGCTTTAGAAACACACTGCTTCGTGAACCTTTACGAATCACTTGTTTTGAATCAGTGATTAGAATCGTGTATCAAACCCAATCAAACAGCCAGAGTCAGTGGTTTCAGTAGAAGTTTCGTAATTTAGGTTTATGTAGCCTTCGAAATATCAGTTGTTCACCACTAGGAAAATTTGTAGACATTGTTAATGACACGTAATAAAAAGGAAGAATACTCTCTAGACAAAGCTATTTAATACAAAATAAGCTCGAAAACAAATAATAACACATTTACATATTCATGGCATTAGATGATTGGCGTATTGCATTTAATAGATATTAATTTAACATGAACATTTAATCATTTAGCAGACGCTTTTATCCAAAGCCACTTACAGATGAGAAGAGCAAATAAAATCAATTTAAACCAATAGGAGGGCAACAGTAGACAAGTCTCAGTTAGTCTGACATACCAGTTTTCCCCCAGAAAAAGATACGAATAGAATAAGAACATTTCAGTAATAAAACATGTTTGAATAAAACATTTGCAAGATTTTTCAATGCATGTTTGGCCTGAGTTTTTGTTGCATTGCGCTTGACAGATGCGTTTGACCGCTGCAAGTTCATAACATAACGTTAAATATGAAAAGGATCCACTATAAACAGTCACACAATACTGTCTTGAACAGAAGATTTAGGGATCACTTGAAATGAAAATAGCCTACTCTGGTGTGTGTGTGTGTGTGTGTGCGCGCGCGCGTGTGTGTGTGTAAGAGAGAGCGTTTGTGCGTGAGCGCGCTAATGCGTTCAAGATCGATATCAAAAACGCGTTCTGTGAGAATGACCCTTCATTATGCATTTACGTTTATTACAAATTTTATAAATTAAATTACTTCAAACAAAAATGATTACAATCATTAAAAATTACTTTGTTTCAAAATGTATTTGTTATCGAACAAATCAGTCCCAATTAAGGTAAAGTTAGACAGAAATGACCATAAGTGGAGTATCACGAGTCTTCAGTACACAAAAAATGGCTTAATATCTAAACATACTTGTACTTACAGTAGCCTTACAAGTCCATTCAGTGAAGGATTCATCCGACTGATTCAGATTCAAACCATGCGATCATGAAGCATGAAAATGAACTGTTTAACTTAAACGAATAATTTTTTTGATGGTAAAACTGCACTCAAACATAGTAATGTTAAATGTGATTTTTTTCATGCCGTGTTGCTGGAGATGGATCGCAGCAAACGCGGACATAAACGCGATATGAAATAGTGTTGAAAAACGCTATTAAAAAATAATTCTTTATTTTCTGACCTAATGAGCCAATCAGCGAAAATGCTGCTGTTGGTAAACAATCCGTTTCCATGACAACTGGAACGAGACGCGTCACTGTTTCATGACGTCACAGACCCAGTCAGTATAAAAGGTCTCGCCCTGGCAGAATCTTTTTAGTTGAGCGATGTTCGCAACAGAGACGTTCGTCTGAGTGAAGTCTGCGAAAACAAACCTAGCAACACTTGTACAAACGCCAGTCCGTATAGATCGAGATATATTTTATCTGTACAGACAGTGTGTATCAGATAACGTTAAAGTTCAAACTGACATTACCAGATACGGATTACTTATCTGTCAGTATGAGAACCACAGACACAATGTCCAAAGACATGAGAGAGGTGCTCCTGGAGGTGTACGTCAACGACGCCTTCTACTTCGGTGACAGCTACTGGGCATCAGATGATAAAGATGTTCAGCTGGAGTTTGAGATCACCGATGACATCTACGACCTTATCAGTGCATCTCGAGAGCTAGATGTGCAGCTGGAGGTTGTGACGGTGGATCATGTCTCAGGCAGATACTGCAGTCCAGGAGAGATGCGTGTGCAGCTGGAGGTTAATGCTTGTGACAACATCTCGGTCTGTGAAGTGAAAGATTTGCAGCTGGAGATGAACAGGAACGACAGCATCTCAGAGCTGAAGAGTCCTACGCTGGTCTCTGAAGATCTGAGCGACCCAGCAGGACCTTCAGTGGAAGAGGCCAATGATCAGGGTGTCCTGGATGCTGAGAACAGTCCAACAGGTGAAGACATTTATATGTCTTATTCATGTTTATTTGTGTTGTTAGAGATGTTTCTAATAGTAAATTATTATATGTTGGCTGTGACAAAGACCTAATACTGTTTTCCTACACCTTGTTGAGCTCTCGAGCTACAACCGCCAAATTTGTCAGTGACCTTTATGCGGATTTGAATTTTGGTTGCTATATTTTTCTAAATTATCTGATTCATGGAATTCCTGTAGCCGACTTCCAAACGCTGTTAGATTTCCATTTAGAGCTGAAAACTTTTCAAAGTAATGCCCTGTTTAGAGTTGATCCACTCTCTCGATCTATCTGCTAAAAATAGTTGGATAGATGCTAGCAACAAATAGCAGAGGACTCGTAGTTGTTTGTAAAGGTCCGATTGGTTTTTAATTGTTATGAAGTTAATTATGATGTTTAATGGGGTTTGAAATGTTTTTCAAACTTTCAAGCTTTTAAAAGTTTTTTTTTAAATTTAACTCTCAGAAAAGACTTATCTAGTTTGTTTTCTTCTTTTTTTCAGGACTCACTGTTGGGGAGATAACCAAGAAAATGGGGGCAATCTTCCAGCAAATTTGGGCAGTTTTCCAGACAAAAATGCCAGAAACTGTCGGGCAACCTGAAGTGGATCTTCTCGATCCAAAGGAATCGTTTGTTCCAGATCCAAGTGCTCCCAAGCCAGAACCTGAATTGGATCTGTTAGATACAGAGCAATCGTGTATCCCTGAACCAGAAGTGGATCTTGTTGTTCCTTCTGAACCTAAACTGGATCTGGTTGATCCGGAGGAATCACGTGCCAGCCCAAAAGGTGAAAAGATGCAAATAGAAACGTCTTCTTAAAATTCGGACTAATTAATCATGTTTAATCTGGTGAGAGATGTTTCTAATAACACATTGTATGTTTTTCTTCTTTTGTCAGAAACTACCAAAGCCGTGAAGAATAAGAAAGTTCATGGCTTCGTTGTAACCAAGAGAGTAGGATATGCTACAGTGAGGAATACGAAAAAAACCTTCCTCCAGAACGACAGATCGAACTCAGCATGGCCTGAGATGGATCTGAATGTTCGTGAACCAAAACCTATTGAGGATTTGGTTGCTCCTCCTAAATGGGATCTGGTTGATGCGGTGGAACTGTACACCACGAGTCCTAGCGTTCCTGAGCCGGACTCTGAGGAGGATCTGGATGATCCTCTTGAACGTGAATGGGAAAAGGACTCGATGGAATTATATGCCCCGGGTTCAAGTGTCCCTGAGCCAGACCCTGAAGAGGATTTGGTTGATTCAGTGGAACTGTACCTCCCGGGTCCAAGCGTTCTCAAGCCACGACCTGAATGGGATCTGGCTACTCCAGTGGATTTGGGTGCACCAAGTCCAAGCGTTCTTGAGCCAGAGTCAACGGTGTTATCTGAACTTGCAAGTTTGGAAAACTACGTCCCTTTAACCATGCTCCAACTAGAGGATCGTTTGAAGCAGTGCACACTGCTCAAACAAAGACATGTCACCAATGTCTGGCCCAGGGTCTTCATCGGAGACGAGTAAGTCTGCAACACAATTGTATTTCTCTCATTGTTCTGTCATTTATTCTACAATGTAAATAGTTTTCTATAAAAGACTAACCAAGGCTTTTGTGTCCTTGTGCAGAGAGGCCGCAACAGACCGAGATATGCTGCAGGAGATGTGCATCACTCACATTCTGAACGCTGCAGCGCCCAAAAAGGACTTGAACTACTTCTTGGGAACATCTTATGTTGAAGATCTAGAAGGAACAGTCAATACAGGGTCCAGATATTACAGAGGCTTGCACATCAATTATTACAGCTTGCCTACAATGGACAGACACTGTTCTGACATCAGCAAGTGCTTCATGCCAGCTGCAAAATTCATTGACAAGGCCGTGAATAAACCAGGGAGTAAGGGCTGACACACACACACACACACACACACACACACTCCATATATTGTCTACTATCAAGTGTGTTATAGTCTATTAATGAGTTTTTTGACCATAATTCTTTTTTGTTTCCTCAGGTAAGGTGTTGATTTGCTGCAAGCAGGGTGTCGACCACTCTGCGACTCTGTTTCTGGCATATCTGATGATCTGCCATGACATGATGGTGGAGGATGCCATTGATCACGCCATACAGTCGAGACGCATCCAGCCCTCCAGAGACTTCCTGAAGAAGCTGATGCTCCTCAATGCTGACCTTGTGAACAAGCGAAAACTAAAGTTAGAGGACATAAAAAAAGGCAAAAAGAGGAGAAAATGGCAGCTAAAAAAAAAGTGTAGAAATATACTAAAAGATATAAAAGAAAATGTTCACATCTAGAAATGTCAATAAAATGAATGGATAATGTCCTGATAATGAGCTGCTTTGTTTTGTAATATATTTATTTTTTACAGTGCAAATGAATTTCTGCACTGATCGAATCAAAATCCTATCATCATTGTATTTGATGTATTTTATGTATGTACTTTAATGAATTGCTTACAGTGCAAATGAATAAGTGCACAGATAAAAAATAAATAGAGGCATTGTTAGATGCCAGTGTTTCGTGATATAATTTCTATGCAAAGATTTGATTAAAAAAAATCTTTCAGTATCATAGCCAGGGCCATAGCTGGGGTCAGCGGGTCCCCGGTGAAGGTTGTACCAGTGGGCCCTGTTTGAAATTGTTTAATTTATATGTTCATGTTTAAGTTGTCTCAGGTGTGTAGGTGTCCAGGTACAGAAAACAAAGAATTAAATATAAAATAGCACTGCATAGTCTTCACTGTATACGTTTAATTAACAGTCAAACCAAAATGTATTCAGACACCTTCAACATTTCTTACATTATCACAGTTTATTTGCTCTAGTTTATAAAATGGTAATAAAATATGACAAGATCTCAAGAGTTAAACTGTGTCAGAACAAATTCATCTTGAAAATGTCAGATAACTTTGATAGAAAGGTGTGTAATCGATTACAATCAACCAAAACTTCAGACAGTTGTTAGTATGACAATATTTACACAACTATCAATACTTTGTTGAACAATTACCAAGCAATGTTTAATTTTGTTCAGTCTGTGGTGTGAAAAGGTTGCATTAGCAATTCAGGAAAAAAAAACACGTAAGCAAAACATGGTCGGGTCAAAGTGTCTGAAAAATTTTTGCTCCCATTTTTATCTATCAATTTCACTAGTACTCCTCTGTATGAAGATTTTTGGGGTATGTCACAGCTCGCTTTATTTTGCTATACTCACTTACATTAATTATAGTGTCCTGCACCTACTATTAAAATGTAAAAAAAAAAAAAAAGTTTGGTTTGACTGTGCACTCATTCTTGTTAAAACTACGAAGTAATTCAGTCAAGAGCAGTGAGTGATTTTCCGTCTTTCATTTTCTTGGATTAACATTACCAGCTAGCAGCTAAATTAAGCGCGGTCACTTTAAGAGACAATGAATGCATCCAATATAATAGGCTACACATCCCATTTGTTTCTCAACTGTTTTACTGCTTTACGTAAATAACAGAAAATAAAGTGCAGAAAATGGTAGATGTGTTTGCATTTTTTAAGAATAGAATTAGAATACTGAGTGTTAAAGTTAGAGGGTCAAATAAAGATGGAAGAGATGTGTTTTAAGCCGATTCTTGAGGATGGCTAAGGACTCAGCTGCTCGGATTGAGTTGGGGAGGTCATTCCTCCAATTAAATGGAGGTAAACTTTTAAAAAAGCTTAAACCTTGCGTGTTTTCTCGCTCCAAAGCTCGCGTTTTTCTAAGCAAGTTTCTCTGTCTGAACGGTACAGTGACTGGCGCTTTAGAAACGCACTGCTTCGTGAACCTTTACGAATCACTTGTTTTGAATCAGTGATTAGAATCGTGTATCAAACCCAATCAAACAGCCAGAGTCAGTGGTTTCAGTAGAAGTTTCGTAATTTAGGTTTATGTAGCCTTCGAAATATCAGTTGTTCACCACTAGGAAAATTTGTAGACATTGTTAATGACACGTAATAAAAAGGAAGAATACTCTCTAGACAAAGCTATTTAATACAAAATAAGCTCGAAAACAAATAATAACACATTTACATATTCATGGCATTAGATGATTGGCTTATTGCATTTAATAGATATTAATTTAACATGAACATTTAATCATTTAGCAGACGCTTTTATCCAAAGCCACTTACAGATGAGAAGAGCAAATAAAATCAATTTAAACCAATAGGAGGGCAACAGTAGACAAGTCTCAGTTAGTCTGACATACCAGTTTTCCCCCAGAAAAAGATAAAAATAGAATAAGAACATTTTAGTAATAAAACATGTTTGAATAAAACATTTGCAAGATTGTTCAATGCATGTTTGGCCTGAGTTTTTGTTGCATTGCGCTTGACAGATGCGTTTGACCGCTGCAAGTTCATAACATAACGTTAAATATGAAAAGGATCCACTATAAACAGTCACACAATACTGTCTTGAACAGAAGATTTAGGGATCACTTGAAATGAAAATAGCCTACTCTGGTGTGTGTGTGTGCGCGCGCGCGTGTGTGTGTGTAAGAGAGAGCGTTTGTGCGTGAGCGCGCTAATGCGTTCAAGATCGATATCAAAAACGCGTTCTGTGGGAATGACCCTTTATTATGCATTTATGTTTATTAAAAATGTTATAAATTAAATTAACGTACTTCAAACAAAAATGATTACAATCATTAAAAATTACTTTGTTTCAAAATGTATTTGTTATCGAACAAATCAGTCCCAATTAAGGTAAAGTTAGTCAGAAATGACCATAAGTGGAGTATCGCGAGTCTTCAGTACACAAAAAATGGCTTAATATCTAAACATACTTGTACTTACAGTAGCCTTACAAGTTCATTCAGTGAAGGATTCCTCCGACTGATTCAGATTCAAACCATGCGATCATGAAGCATGAAAATGAACTGTTTAACTTAAACGAATAATTTTTTTGATGGTAAAACTGCACTCAAACATAGTAATGTTAAATGTGATTTTTTCATGCCGTGTTGCTGGAGATGGATCGCAGCAAACGCGGACATAAACGCGATATGAAATAGTGTTGAAAAACGCTATTAAAAATAATTCTTTATTTTCTGACCTAATGAGCCAATCAGCGAAAATGCTGCTGTTGGTAAACAATCCGTTTCCATGGCAACTGGAACAAGACGCGTCACTGTTTCATGACGTCACAGACCCAGTCAGTATAAAACGTCTCGCCCTGGCAGAATCTCTTTAGTTGAGCGATGTTCGCAACAGAGACGTTCGTCTGAGTGAAGTCTGCGAAAACAAACCTAGCAACACTTGTACAAACGCCAGTCCGTATAGATCGAGATATATTTTATCTGTACAGACAGTGTGTATCAGATAACGTTAAAGTTCAAACTGACATTACCAGATACGGATTACTTATCTGTCAGTATGAGAACCACAGACACAATGTCCAAAGACATGAGAGAGGTGCTCCTGGAGGTGTATGTCAACGACGCCTTCTACTTCGGTGACAGCTACTGGGCATCAGATGATAAAGATGTTCAGCTGGAGTTTGAGATCACCGATGACATCTACGACCTTATCAGTGCATCTCGAGAGCTAGATGTGCAGCTGGAGGTTGTGACGGTGGATCATGTCTCAGGCAGATACTGCAGTCCAGGAGAGATGCGTGTGCAGCTGGAGGTTAATGCTTGTGACAACATCTCGGTCTGTGAAGTGAAAGATTTGCAGCTGGAGATGAACAGGAACGACAGCATCTCAGAGCTGAAGAGTCCTACGCTGGTCTCTGAAGATCTGAGCGACCCAGCAGGACCTTCAGTGGAAGAGGCCAATGATCAGGGTGTCCTGGATGCTGAGAAGAGTCCAACAGGTGAAGACATGCAAATGTCTTATTCATGTTTATTTGTGTTGTTAGAGATGTTTCTAATAGTAAATTATTATATGTTGGCTGTGACAAAGACCTAATACTGTATTCCTACACCTTGTTGAGCTCTCGAGCTACAACCGCCAAATTTGTCAGTGACCTTTATGCGGATTTGAATTTTGGTTGCTATATTTTTTCTAAATTATCTGATTCATGGAATTCCTGTAGCCGACTTCCAAACGCTGTTAGATTTCCATTTAGAGCTGAAAACTTTTCAAAGTAATGCCCTGTTTAGAGTTGATCCACTCTCTCGATCTATCTGCTAAAAATAGTTGGATAGATGCTAGCAACAACTAGCAGAGGACTCGTAGTTGTTTGTAAAGGTCCGATTGGTTTTTAATTGTTATGAAGTTAATTATGATGTTTAATGGGGTTTGAAATGTTTTTCAAACTTTCAAGCTTTTAAAAGTTTTTTTTTTTAATTTAACTCTCAGACAAGACTTATCTAGTTTGTTTTCTTCTTTTTTTCAGGACTCACTGTTGGGGAGATAACCAAGAAAATGGGGGCAATCTTCCAGCAAATTTGGGCAGTTTTCCAGACAAAAATGCCAGAAACTGTCGGGCAACCTGAAGTGGATCTTCTCGATCCAAAGGAATCGTTTGTTCCAGATCCAAGTGCTCCCAAGCCAGAACCTGAATTGGATCTGTTAGATACAGAGCAATCGTGTATCCCTGAACCAGAAGTGGATCTTGTTGTTCCTTCTGAACCTAAACTGGATCTGGTTGATCCGGAGGAATCACTTGCCAGCCCAAAAGGTGAAAAGATGCAAATAGAAACGTCTTCTTAAAATTCGGACTAATTAATCATGTTTAATCTGGTGAGAGATGTTTCTAATAACACATTGTATGTTTTTCTTCTTTTGTCAGAAACTACCAAAGCCGTGAAGAATAAGAAAGTTCATGGCTTCGTTGTAACCAAGAGAGTAGGATATGCTACAGTGAGGAATACGAAAAAAACCTTCCTCCAGAACGACAGATCGAACTCAGCATGGCCTGAGATGGATCTGAATGTTCGTGAACCAAAACCTATTGAGGATTTGGTTGCTCCTCCTAAATGGGATCTGGTTGATGCGGTGGAACTGTACACCACGAGTCCTAGCGTTCCTGAGCCGGACTCTGAGGAGGATCTGGATGATCCTCTTGAACGTGAATGGGATAAGGACTCGATGGAATTATATGCCCCGGGTTCAAGTGTCCCTGAGCCAGACCCTGAAGAGGATTTGGTTGATTCAGTGGAACTGTACCTCCCGGGTCCAAGCGTTCTCAAGCCACGACCTGAATGGGATCTGGCTACTCCAGTGGATTTGGGTGCACCAAGTCCAAGCGTTCTTGAGCCAGAGTCAACGGTGTTATCTGAACTTGCAAGTTTGGAAAACTACGTCCCTTTAACCATGCTCCAACTAGAGGATCGTTTGAAGCAGTGTACACTGCTCAAACAAAGACATGTCACCAATGTCTGGCCCAGGGTCTTCATCGGAGACGAGTAAGTCTGCAACACAATTGTATTTCTTTCATTGTTCTGTCATTTATTCTACAATGTAAATAGTTTTCTATAAAAGACTAATCAAGGCTTTTGTGTCCTTGTGCAGAGAGGCCGCAACAGACCGAGATATGCTGCAGGAGATGTGCATCACTCACATTCTGAACGCTGCAGCGCCCAAAAAGGACTTGAACTACTTCTTGGGAACATCTTATGTTGAAGATCTAGAAGGAACAGTCAATACAGGGTCCAGATATTACAGAGGCTTGCACATCAATTATTACAGCTTGCCTACAATGGACAGACACTGTTCTGACATCAGCAAGTGCTTCATGCCAGCTGCAAAATTCATTGACAAGGCCGTGAATAAACCAGGGAGTAAGGGCTGACACACACACACACACACACACACACACACTCCATATATTGTCTACTATCAAGTGTGTTATAGTCTATTAATGAGTTTTTTGACCATAATTCTTTTTTGTTTCCTCAGGTAAGGTGTTGATTTGCTGCAAGCAGGGTGTCGACCACTCTGCGACTCTGTTTCTGGCATATCTGATGATCTGCCATGACATGATGGTGGAGGATGCCATTGATCACGCCATACAGTCGAGACGCATCCAGCCCTCCAGAGACTTCCTGAAGAAGCTGATGCTCCTCAATGCTGACCTTGTGAACAAGCGAAAACTAAAGTTAGAGGACATAAAAAAAGGCAAAAAGAGGAGAAAATGGCAGCTAAAAAAAAAGTGTAGAAATATACTAAAAGATATAAAAGAAAATGTTCACATCTAGAAATGTCAATAAAATGAATGGATAATGTCCTGATAATGAGCTGCTTTGTTTTGTAATATATTTATTTTTTACAGTGCAAATGAATTTCTGCACTGATCGAATCAAAATCCTATCATCATTGTATTTGATGTATTTTATGTATGTACTTTAATGAATTGCTTACAGTGCAAATGAATAAGTGCACAGATAAAAAATAAATAGAGGCATTGTTAGATGCCAGTGTTTCGTGATATAATTTCTATGCAAAGATTTGATTAAAAAAAATCTTTCAGTATCATAGCCAGGGCCATAGCTGGGGTCAGCGGGTCCCCGGTGAAGGTTGTACCAGTGGGCCCTGTTTGAAATTGTTTAATTTATATGTTCATGTTTAAGTTGTCTCAGGTGTGTAGGTGTCCAGGTACAGAAAACAAAGAATTAAATATAAAATAGCACTGCATAGTCTTCACTGTATACGTTTAATTAACAGTCAAACCAAAATGTATTCAGACACCTTCAACATTTCTTACATTATCACAGTTTATTTGCTCTAGTTTATAAAATGGTAATAAAATATGACAAGATCTCAAGAGTTAAACTGTGTCAGAACAAATTCATCTTGAAAATGTCAGATAACTTTGATAGAAAGGTGTGTAATCGATTACAATCAACCAAAACTTCAGACAGTTGTTAGTATGACAATATTTACACAACTATCAATACTTTGTTGAACAATTACCAAGCAATGTTTAATTTTGTTCAGTCTGTGGTGTGAAAAGGTTGCATTAGCAATTCAGGAAAAAAAAACACGTAAGCAAAACATGGTCGGGTCAAAGTGTCTGAAAAATTTTTGCTCCCATTTTTATCTATCAATTTCACTAGTACTCCTCTGTATGAAGATTTTTGGGGTATGTCACAGCTCGCTTTATTTTGCTATACTCACTTACATTAATTATAGTGTCCTGCACCTACTATTAAAATGTAAAAAAAAAAAAAAAGTTTGGTTTGACTGTGCACTCATTCTTGTTAAAACTACGAAGTAATTCAGTCAAGAGCAGTGAGTGATTTTCCGTCTTTCATTTTCTTGGATTAACATTACCAGCTAGCAGCTAAATTAAGCGCGGTCACTTTAAGAGACAATGAATGCATCCAATATAATAGGCTACACATCCCATTTGTTTCTCAACTGTTTTACTGCTTTACGTAAATAACAGAAAATAAAGTGCAGAAAATGGTAGATGTGTTTGCATTTTTTAAGAATAGAATTAGAATACTGAGTGTTAAAGTTAGAGGGTCAAATAAAGATGGAAGAGATGTGTTTTAAGCCGATTCTTGAGGATGGCTAAGGACTCAGCTGCTCGGATTGAGTTGGGGAGGTCATTCCTCCAATTAAATGGAGGTAAACTTTTAAAAAAGCTTAAACCTTGCGTGTTTTCTCGCTCCAAAGCTCGCGTTTTTCTAAGCAAGTTTCTCTGTCTGAACGGTACAGTGACTGGCGCTTTAGAAACGCACTGCTTCGTGAACCTTTACGAATCACTTGTTTTGAATCAGTGATTAGAATCGTGTATCAAACCCAATCAAACAGCCAGAGTCAGTGGTTTCAGTAGAAGTTTCGTAATTTAGGTTTATGTAGCCTTCGAAATATCAGTTGTTCACCACTAGGAAAATTTGTAGACATTGTTAATGACACGTAATAAAAAGGAAGAATACTCTCTAGACAAAGCTATTTAATACAAAATAAGCTCGAAAACAAATAATAACACATTTACATATTCATGGCATTAGATGATTGGCTTATTGCATTTAATAGATATTAATTTAACATGAACATTTAATCATTTAGCAGACGCTTTTATCCAAAGCCACTTACAGATGAGAAGAGCAAATAAAATCAATTTAAACCAATAGGAGGGCAACAGTAGACAAGTCTCAGTTAGTCTGACATACCAGTTTTCCCCCAGAAAAAGATAAAAATAGAATAAGAACATTTTAGTAATAAAACATGTTTGAATAAAACATTTGCAAGATTGTTCAATGCATGTTTGGCCTGAGTTTTTGTTGCATTGCGCTTGACAGATGCGTTTGACCGCTGCAAGTTCATAACATAACGTTAAATATGAAAAGGATCCACTATAAACAGTCACACAATACTGTCTTGAACAGAAGATTTAGGGATCACTTGAAATGAAAATAGCCTACTCTGGTGTGTGTGTGTGCGCGCGCGCGTGTGTGTGTGTAAGAGAGAGCGTTTGTGCGTGAGCGCGCTAATGCGTTCAAGATCGATATCAAAAACGCGTTCTGTGGGAATGACCCTTTATTATGCATTTATGTTTATTAAAAATGTTATAAATTAAATTAACGTACTTCAAACAAAAATGATTACAATCATTAAAAATTACTTTGTTTCAAAATGTATTTGTTATCGAACAAATCAGTCCCAATTAAGGTAAAGTTAGTCAGAAATGACCATAAGTGGAGTATCGCGAGTCTTCAGTACACAAAAAATGGCTTAATATCTAAACATACTTGTACTTACAGTAGCCTTACAAGTTCATTCAGTGAAGGATTCCTCCGACTGATTCAGATTCAAACCATGCGATCATGAAGCATGAAAATGAACTGTTTAACTTAAACGAATAATTTTTTTGATGGTAAAACTGCACTCAAACATAGTAATGTTAAATGTGATTTTTTCATGCCGTGTTGCTGGAGATGGATCGCAGCAAACGCGGACATAAACGCGATATGAAATAGTGTTGAAAAACGCTATTAAAAATAATTCTTTATTTTCTGACCTAATGAGCCAATCAGCGAAAATGCTGCTGTTGGTAAACAATCCGTTTCCATGGCAACTGGAACAAGACGCGTCACTGTTTCATGACGTCACAGACCCAGTCAGTATAAAACGTCTCGCCCTGGCAGAATCTCTTTAGTTGAGCGATGTTCGCAACAGAGACGTTCGTCTGAGTGAAGTCTGCGAAAACAAACCTAGCAACACTTGTACAAACGCCAGTCCGTATAGATCGAGATATATTTTATCTGTACAGACAGTGTGTATCAGATAACGTTAAAGTTCAAACTGACATTACCAGATACGGATTACTTATCTGTCAGTATGAGAACCACAGACACAATGTCCAAAGACATGAGAGAGGTGCTCCTGGAGGTGTACGTCAACGACGCCTTCTACTTCGGTGACAGCTACTGGGCATCAGATGATAAAGATGTTCAGCTGGAGTTTGAGATCACCGATGACATCTACGACCTTATCAGTGCATCTCGAGAGCTAGATGTGCAGCTGGAGGTTGTGACGGTGGATCATGTCTCAGGCAGATACTGCAGTCCAGGAGAGATGCGTGTGCAGCTGGAGGTTAATGCTTGTGACAACATCTCGGTCTGTGAAGTGAAAGATTTGCAGCTGGAGATGAACAGGAACGACAGCATCTCAGAGCTGAAGAGTCCTACGCTGGTCTCTGAAGATCTGAGCGACCCAGCAGGACCTTCAGTGGAAGAGGCCAATGATCAGGGTGTCCTGGATGCTGAGAAGAGTCCAACAGGTGAAGACATGCAAATGTCTTATTCATGTTTATTTGTGTTGTTAGAGATGTTTCTAATAGTAAATTATTATATGTTGGCTGTGACAAAGACCTAATACTGTATTCCTACACCTTGTTGAGCTCTCGAGCTACAACCGCCAAATTTGTCAGTGACCTTTATGCGGATTTGAATTTTGGTTGCTATATTTTTTCTAAATTATCTGATTCATGGAATTCCTGTAGCCGACTTCCAAACGCTGTTAGATTTCCATTTAGAGCTGAAAACTTTTCAAAGTAATGCCCTGTTTAGAGTTGATCCACTCTCTCGATCTATCTGCTAAAAATAGTTGGATAGATGCTAGCAACAACTAGCAGAGGACTCGTAGTTGTTTGTAAAGGTCCGATTGGTTTTTAATTGTTATGAAGTTAATTATGATGTTTAATGGGGTTTGAAATGTTTTTCAAACTTTCAAACTTTTAAAAGTTTTTTTTTTTAATTTAACTCTCAGACAAGACTTATCTAGTTTGTTTTCTTCTTTTTTTCAGGACTCACTGTTGGGGAGATAACCAAGAAAATGGGGGCAATCTTCCAGCAAATTTGGGCAGTTTTCCAGACAAAAATGCCAGAAACTGTCGGGCAACCTGAAGTGGATCTTCTCGATCCAAAGGAATCGTTTGTTCCAGATCCAAGTGCTCCCAAGCCAGAACCTGAATTGGATCTGTTAGATACAGAGCAATCGTGTATCCCTGAACCAGAAGTGGATCTTGTTGTTCCTTCTGAACCTAAACTGGATCTGGTTGATCCGGAGGAATCACTTGCCAGCCCAAAAGGTGAAAAGATGCAAATAGAAACGTCTTCTTAAAATTCGGACTAATTAATCATGTTTAATCTGGTGAGAGATGTTTCTAATAACACATTGTATGTTTTTCTTCTTTTGTCAGAAACTACCAAAGCCGTGAAGAATAAGAAAGTTCATGGCTTCGTTGTAACCAAGAGAGTAGGATATGCTACAGTGAGGAATACGAAAAAAACCTTCCTCCAGAACGACAGATCGAACTCAGCATGGCCTGAGATGGATCTGAATGTTCGTGAACCAAAACCTATTGAGGATTTGGTTGCTCCTCCTAAATGGGATCTGGTTGATGCGGTGGAACTGTACACCACGAGTCCTAGCGTTCCTGAGCCGGACTCTGAGGAGGATCTGGATGATCCTCTTGAACGTGAATGGGATAAGGACTCGATGGAATTATATGCCCCGGGTTCAAGTGTCCCTGAGCCAGACCCTGAAGAGGATTTGGTTGATTCAGTGGAACTGTACCTCCCGGGTCCAAGCGTTCTCAAGCCACGACCTGAATGGGATCTGGCTACTCCAGTGGATTTGGGTGCACCAAGTCCAAGCGTTCTTGAGCCAGAGTCAACGGTGTTATCTGAACTTGCAAGTTTGGAAAACTACGTCCCTTTAACCATGCTCCAACTAGAGGATCGTTTGAAGCAGTGTACACTGCTCAAACAAAGACATGTCACCAATGTCTGGCCCAGGGTCTTCATCGGAGACGAGTAAGTCTGCAACACAATTGTATTTCTTTCATTGTTCTGTCATTTATTCTACAATGTAAATAGTTTTCTATAAAAGACTAATCAAGGCTTTTGTGTCCTTGTGCAGAGAGGCCGCAACAGACCGAGATATGCTGCAGGAGATGTGCATCACTCACATTCTGAACGCTGCAGCGCCCAAAAAGGACTTGAACTACTTCTTGGGAACATCTTATGTTGAAGATCTAGAAGGAACAGTCAATACAGGGTCCAGATATTACAGAGGCTTGCACATCAATTATTACAGCTTGCCTACAACGGACAGACACTGTTCTGACATCAGCAAGTGCTTCATGCCAGCTGCAAAATTCATTGACAAGGCCGTGAATAAACCAGGGAGTAAGGGCTGACACACACACACACACACACACACACCATATATTGTCTACTATCAAGTGTGTTATAGTCTATTAATGAGTTTTTTGACCATAATTCTTTTTTGTTTCCTCAGGTAAGGTGTTGATTTGCTGCAAGCAGGGTGTCGACCACTCTGCGACTCTGTTTCTGGCATATCTGATGATCTGCCATGACATGATGGTGGAGGATGCCATTGATCACGCCATACAGTCGAGACGCATCCAGCCCTCCAGAGACTTCCTGAAGAAGCTGATGCTCCTCAATGCTGACCTTGTGAACAAGCGAAAACTAAAGTTAGAGGACATAAAAAAAGGCAAAAAGAGGAGAAATGGCAGCTAAAAAAAAAGTGTAGAAATATACTAAAAGATATACAAGAAAATGTTCACATCTAGAAATGTCAATAAAATGAATGGATAATGTCCTGATAATGAGCTGCTTTGTTTTGTAATATATTTATTTTTTACAGTGCAAATGAATTTCTGCACTGATCGAATCAAAATCCTATCAGCATTGTATTTTATGTATTTTATGTATGTACTTTAATGAATTGCTTACAGTGCAAATGAATAAGTGCACAGATAAAAAATAAATAGAGGCATTGTTAGATGCCAGTGTTTCGTGATATAATTTCTATGCAAAGATTTGATTAAAAAAAATCTTTCACTATCATAGCCAGGGCCATAGCTGGGGTCAGCGGGGCCCCGGTGAAGGTTGTACCAGTGGGCCCTGTTTGAAATTGTTTAATTTATATGTTCATGTTTAAGTTGTCTCAGGTGTGTAGGTGTCCAGGTACAGAAAACAAAGAATTAAATATAAAATAGCACTGCATAGTCTTCACTGTATACGTTTAATTAACAGTCAAACCAAAATGTATTCAGACACCTTCAACATTTCTTACATTATCACAGTTTATTTGCTCTAGTTTATAAAATGGTAATAAAATATGACAAGATCTCAAGAGTTAAACTGTGTCAGAACAAATTCATCTTGAAAATGTCAGATAACTTTGATAGAAAGGTGTGTAATCGATTACAATCAACCAAAACTTCAGACAGTTGTTAGTATGACAATATTTACACAACTATCAATACTTTGTTGAACAATTACCAAGCAATGTTTAATTTTGTTCAGTCTGTGGTGTGAAAAGGTTGCATTAGCAATTCAGGAAAAAAAAACACGTAAGCAAAACATGGTCGGGTCAAAGTGTCTGAAAAATTTTTGCTCCCATTTTTATCTATCAATTTCACTAGTACTCCTCTGTATGAAGATTTTTGGGGTATGTCACAGCTCGCTTTATTTTGCTATACTCACTTACATTAATTATAGTGTCCTGCACCTACTATTAAAATGTAAAAAAAAAAAAAAAAGTTTGGTTTGACTGTGCACTCATTCTTGTTAAAACTAGGAAGTAATTCAGTCAAGAGCAGTGAGTGATTTTCCGTCTTTCATTTTCTTGGATTAACATTACCGCAGCTAGTAGCTAAATTAAGCGCGGTCACTTTAAGAGACAATGAATGCATCCAATATAATAGGCTACACATCCCATTTGTTTCTCAACTGTTCTACTGCTTTAAGTAAATAACAGAAAATAAAGTGCAGAAAATGGTAGATGTGTTTGCATTTTTTAGGAATAGAATTAGAATACTGAGTGTTAAAGTTAGAGGGTCAAATAAAGATGGAAGAGATGTGTTTTAAGCCGATTCTTGAGGATGGCTAAGGACTCAGCTGCTCGGATTGAGTTGGGGAGGTCATTCCTCCAATTAAATGGAGGTAAACTTTTAAAAAAGCTTAAACCTTGCGTGTTTTCTCGCTCCAAAGCTCGCGTTTTTCTAAGCAAGTTTTTCTGTCTGAACGGTACAGTGACTGGCGCTTTAGAAACGCACTGCTTCGTGAACCTTTACGAATCACTTGTTTTGAATCAGTGATTAGAATCGTGTATCAAACCCAATCAAACGAGATAGGTCTGACTGCAGAACCGCAGAACCATTACGTCACAACAGTCTGAGGACGACAGCGCCAGCCCGACTGGAAGTGGGCGGGGCAAGGAATTACGCTACTTCCGTGTTTTGGAACTTTTAAAGTTTAAAACAATGTTGTTATTATTAAGACTTTGTTTTAAACGATTTATTTGAAAATGTATATTTAAGACTGATTAACAATATTATACATTAGACAAAGCATAAAATTAAAAATAAATAATCCAATGAAAACAGAGCTTGAGAGTTTGAACATTTTATTCAGTTGAAAATAACTTTAAATACTCAAACAACATAGACCACCATACACAATAATATAATGGACTGAAAACAAAAAAAACATTAATTTAAATAAAATGAGTTTTAAATAAAATCACACACTAGCTGTTTTCTAATTAAATAAAATTACAAAATCAAACTAGATAAATAAATTATATAAAACAAATTAAACCAAAGAAAATAAATCTTATAAAAGTTATACAGGCACAAATTTTACATCAATAATTCTCAAGAGAAAAATAAATAACAAATTAAAACTCCATAAACATGGAGTTTATTCTGAGGTGCCTTTCGTCGTGACATTCGAAAAGAAAAACTTCCATGTCCTGTTGAAACTGGAACTGAAACATGAAAGGCTTTTTGGCCAGTTCCAGATCATCTTTTCTTTCCGCCCGATCAAGTTTAAGAAGGGCCTCTTCCTGGTCTTCCTTCTTTAGGTCCAGATATGACGGCTCTTGCACAGAACCTCTGAAGGAGTGGCAGTTGTCCCGCAGCCATCCAACTGCGGTCCTGAGGTCTTTGACCATCTGTGGTTCCTTCATGAGAGAAGAGTTCAAAAAAATAATGAAATAATTAATTCATTTAAAAGAATTATTCTCACAAGAGAAGAGATGCACCACATTTGGCTGCTAGCTCATTTCCATCTGTTGTCCCTGGGGAGATTGGAAGTGTCCTCAACAATACATTGTGGTTTAATCAGGATGCATGTAAAGTAATGTTTTGAAATTATGCTCTTTCATGTGCCCGTTTGAGACAATAAAAACATACCATGTCGCCGGTTTCGGTGTCTTCTTGTGCTTTAGGTGGCTCCTGCACATCAACGGCAGCATGTTTCCTGTAACAAATACATTTTTAAGTAAATTTATAGACAGAGAAAAACTTGAGAAAGCAGGAGAGTTACCTTTCAATGGCAAAATTCTCCATGAGAATAAGGCACCACCATTTTCGAATAAGAGGAAAATCCGACTTGCATAAGGGGAGAAAGTGTTAACAGGTCAACTTAATGGATTATATAATCTAGTTAAAATATATATTTTTAACAAAGACTTATAGCTGTAAAATCAAAGGGTGCCTCAAAGACCATGTGCAGAGCATACTGAAATTCCCCCCCAAAAAGGAATTCAGTCAAGTTCAGGCAACCATATAACGGTTTCATTCTTATGATTTATCTAACTTTTTTTTTTTTACTTTCCCTTTTTTCCCTCACCATCAGCATGAAGATCCCACAGTCCACAGAGCCAGTCAGCTGTTGTGGAACATTCTAAAACAATGCAATTATCATTAAGTTATCCCTGTAAAGGATGTGACAAACATATAAAAACACAATCTATATAAGTAGCTTATGTTTTTTGAAAGCCTAATAAAACTAACCTTGTTCTTGATCAGCTTCCATGGTCCTGGAGCGATTCTGTTTGTCAATTTACTGCAACAAAATCAAACAGAAATATTTTAATATATTATAACCAGAAAAATTGGACAAAAAAAGCAAAGTATATTTACTCAAAAGCAAAAAAAAAAAAAAAAATTACCCATGACTGAATTGCAAAAACAACATTTAAAATTTAGAATATAAAAACATGCAGCATGCAGATCATCATGCAAATGAACATCATGCACAGAATAATCAGCAGTGAACATCAATGAAGAGCAAACTTTCGAACAACGAACTTTGAACAGCAAACCTTGAACTGCGAACTCTGAACATAATATTTATATATGTAATGCAACCTGAAGACAGTCACATATTTTACATCACCAATCCCGTAGGGGTGAGTTGAATCAAAAAAATACATAGCCTTGTTTTTAGGCTTAAGAACCTGTGAAATACAGTTGTTAGTATATTGAATCCTAATATCACCATATAATCTTAAAGAGTTAGTTCACCCAAAAATGAAGGGAACAACATACACATAGCATTCAGTGTCCTGGCATCCAAGCAGGGAGCAGAATGTAATCCTTGGATCCTATGTTATCCTTGGGTGAACATAAGATCCATTCATTTGTTGTAACTGAATTTATAACTGTTCCAGTTTTAGATAAAATACAAATTGATGGACTTACTGGAAATGATAAAAATGGGTCCAATTCAAGTGGTGGTAGCCAGGTAACTACAAGGAATTTGCTGCAAACACATCTGTTGCCTAAGCATAACATTCATTTGCACATCCATTACAAAACACAATTACGTCTCCAGGTGATCATGAGTTATACAGTTGTAGGCAAAAATACCTTTTCCTTAGCCACCATGACGATCACATCAAGACAGCTGTTTGCAATCTGTTTTTAAATATATTATATATTAGTTATATAATAACATTAGTTAATTACTAACAAAAAATATATTAGCTGTATGGTAAATTTTTCTATTTTAAAAATCATTATTTGTCCACTTACTGTTGCCTCAAGCGCTGCATTGAGGCCCAAGGTCAAGAAATCTTTCTGCTGCAGTTTAATGCTTCCAACTTGAGCAATTGTCTCATCTCTGTCATTTTTACTCAAAATCTGGTTAAGCTTTTACCACAGATTAAGATAAAGAGACCAGAATTACATTCAGTAAACATAAAATGTGTTAATAAAAGTGTGATAAAAACAAACAATTTTACCAATGATGACTGCCAATCACTTGGCTGGAAATCCCAACAACTTCTACTGGCAGACAACTGTTTAATGTCACAAACCATTCCTGCTGCAGTGAAGACATAAATTATACACAGAATAAAATACACCACACAGTTTCTAAAGTATGTTACCACCATTTAACCCATGAATGAAAACACTCACCACCTGTTGTAACCATTGAAGCAGCCGGGGTACTGTCCTCCATCACAACATCAGTTCCACCTGCTTCCTCATGGTAGAAACAAGGCGCTGACCCTCTCTGAATCGATATGTGCTTCTATAGGTGAAATAAAATACAATTAATGCAATTCTCATGGTCAGAAAATTTAACAAATGCTGTAAAATACAACGCCAACAACAAATTAAATCACAAACCATGAATATGTAACCCAACAAAGTGATACTGTGATATTGCTAAATATTAGCCTAACTTACAAAATTATTCCTTTAAAAAAATATGTATATATCAGTACAGAGCTGTCTTGTATAAGCGTAACGTTATAATGTTAAGTATGTTGCATCTATCAAATATATAACTTCTTTTTACTTCTTTCTCTTCTTCTTTTCCTTGTTCTACAGTGTGCTCCGCCATAGTTAAACCGCAGTTGGTTATTATTGAATCAAACAGCCAGAGTCAGTGGTTTCAGTAGAAGTTTCGTAATTTAGGCTTATGTAGCCTTCGAAATATCAGTTGTTCACCACTAGGAAAATTTGTAGACATTGTTAATGACACGCAATAAAAAGGAAGAATACTCTCTAGACAAAGCTATTTAATACAAAATAAGCTCGAAAACAAATAATAACACATTTACATATTCATGGCATTAGATGATTGGCTTATTGCATTTAATAGATATTAATTTAACATGAACATTTAATCATTTAGCAGACGCTTTTATCCAAAGCCACTTACAGATGAGAAGAGCAAATAAAATCAATTTAAACCAATAGGAGGGCAACAGTAGACAAGTCTCAGTTAGTCTGACATACCAGTTTTCCCCCAGAAAAAGATACAAATAGAATAAGAACATTTTAGTAATAAAACATGTTTGAATAAAACATTTGCAAGATTTTTCAATGCATGTTTGGCCTGAGTTTTTGTTGCATTGCGCTTGACAGATGCGTTTGACCGCTGCAAGTTCATAACATAACGTTAAATATGAAAAGGATCCACTATAAACAGTCACACAATACTGTCTTGAACAGAAGATTTAGGGATCACTTGAAATGAAAATAGCCTACTCTGGTGTGTGTGTGTGTGTGTGTGTGTGCGCGCGCGTGTGTGTGTAAGAGAGAGCGTTTGTGCGTGAGCGCGCTAATGCGTTCAAGATCGATATCAAAAACGCGTTCTGTGAGAATGACCCTTCATTATGCATTTACGTTTATTACAAATTTTATAAATTAAATTACTTCAAACAAAAATGATTACAATCATTAAAAATTACTTTGTTTCAAAATGTATTTGTTATCGAACAAATCAGTCCCAATTAAGGTAAAGTTAGTCAGAAATGACCATAAGTGGAGTATCGCGAGTCTTCAGTACACAAAAAATGGCTTAATATCTAAACATACTTGTACTTACAGTAGCCTTACAAGTTCATTCAGTGAAGGATTCCTCCGACTGATTCAGATTCAAACCATGCGATCATGAAGCATGAAAATGAACTGTTTAACTTAAACGAATAATTTTTTTGATGGTAAAACTGCACTCAAACATAGTAATGTTAAATGTGATTTTTTACATGCCGTGTTGCTGGAGATATATTTTATCTGTACAGACAGTGTGTATCAGATAACGTTAAAGTTCAAACTGACATTACCAGATACGGATTACTTATCTGTCAGTATGAGAACCACAGACACAATGTCCAAAGACATGAGAGAGGTGCTCCTGGAGGTGTACGTCAACGACGCCTTCTACTTCGGTGACAGCTACTGGGCATCAGATGATAAAGATGTTCAGCTGGAGTTTGAGATCACCGATGACATCTACGACCTTATCAGTGCATCTCGAGAGCTAGATGTGCAGCTGGAGGTTGTGACGGTGGATCATGTCTCAGGCAGATACTGCAGTCCAGGAGAGATGCGTGTGCAGCTGGAGGTTAATGCTTGTGACAACATCTCGGTCTGTGAAGTGAAAGATTTGCAGCTGGAGATGAACAGGAACAACAGCATCTCAGAGCTGAAGAGTCCTACGCTGGTCTCTGAAGATCTGAGCGACCCAGCAGGACCTTCAGTGGAAGAGGCCAATGATCAGGGTGTCCTGGATGCTGAGAACAGTCCAACAGGTGAAGACATGCATATGTCTTATTCATGTTTATTTGTGTTGTTAGAGATGTTTCTAATAGTAAATTATTATATGTTGGCTGTGACAAAGACCTAATACTGTTTTCCTACACCTTGTTGAGCTCTCGAGCTACAACCGCCAAATTTGTCAGTGACCTTTATGCTGATTTGAATTTTGGTTGCTATATTTTTTCTAAATTATCTGATTCATGGAATTCCTGTAGCCGACTTCCAAACGCTGTTAGATTTCCATTTAGAGCTGAAAACTTTTCAAAGTAATGCCCTGTTTAGAGTTGATCCACTCTCTCGATCTATCTGCTAAAAATAGTTGGATAGATGCTAGCAACAACTAGCAGAGGACTCGTAGTTGTTTGTAAAGGTCCGATTGGTTTTTAATTGTTATGAAGTTAATTATGATGTTTAATGGGGTTCGGAATGTTTTTCAAACTTTCAAGCTTTTAAAAGTTTTTTTTTTTATTTAACTCTCAGACAAGACTTATCTAGTTTGTTTTCTTCTTTTTTTCAGGACTCACTGTTGGGGAGATAACTAAGAAAATGGGGGCAATCTTCCAGCAAATTTGGGCAGTTTTCCAGACAAAAATGCCAGAAACTGTTGGGCAACCTGAAGTGGATCTTCTCGATCCAAAGGAATCGTTTGTTCCAGATCCAAGTGCTCCCAAGCCAGAACCTGAATTGGATCTGTTAGATACAGAGCAATCGTGTATCCCTGAACCAGAAGTGGATCTTGTTGTTCCTTCTGAACCTAAACTGGATCTGGTTGATCCGGAGGAATCACGTGCCAGCCCAAAAGGTGAAAAGATGCAAATAGAAACGTCTTCTTAAAATTTGGACTAATTAATCATGTTTAATCTGGTGAGAGATGTTTCTAATAACACATTGTATGTTTTTCTTCTTTTGTCAGAAACTACCAAAGCCGTGAAGAATAAGAAAGTTCATGGCTTCGTTGTAACCAAGAGAGTAGGATATGCTACAGTGAGGAATACGAAAAAAACCTTCCTCCAGAACGACAGATCGAACTCAGCATGGCCTGAGATGGATCTGAATGTTCGTGAACCAAAACCTATTGAGGATTTGGTTGCTCCTCCTAAATGGGATCTGGTTGATGCGGTGGAACTGTACACCACGAGTCCTAGCGTTCCTGAGCCGGACTCTGAGGAGGATCTGGATGATCCTCTTGAACGTGAATGGGATAAGGACTCGATGGAATTATATGCCCCGGGTTCAAGTGTCCCTGAGCCAGACCCTGAAGAGGATTTGGTTGATTCAGTGGAACTGTACCTCCCGGGTCCAAGCGTTCTCAAGCCACGACCTGAATGGGATCTGGCTACTCCAGTGGATTTGGGTGCACCAAGTCCAAGCGTTCTTGAGCCAGAGTCAACAGTGTTATCTGAACTTGCAAGTTTGGAAAACTACGTCCCTTTAACCATGCTCCAACTAGAGGATCGTTTGAAGCAGTGCACACTGCTCAAACAAAGACATGTCACCAATGTCTGGCCCAGGGTCTTCATCGGAGACGAGTAAGTCTGCAACACAATTGTATTTCTCTCATTGTTCTGTCATTTATTCTACAATGTAAATAGTTTTCTATAAAAGACTAACCAAGGCTTTTGTGTCCTTGTGCAGAGAGGCCGCAACAGACCGAGATATGCTGCAGGAGATGTGCATCACTCACATTCTGAACGCTGCAGCGCCCAAAAAGGACTTGAACTACTTCTTGGGAACATCTTATGTTGAAGATCTAGAAGGAACAGTCAATACAGGGTCCAGATATTACAGAGGCTTGCACATCAATTATTACAGCTTGCCTACAACGGACAGACACTGTTCTGACATCAGCAAGTGCTTCATGCCAGCTGCAAAATTCATTGACAAGGCCGTGAATAAACCAGGGAGTAAGGGCTGACACACACACACACACACACTCCATATATTGTCTACTATCAAGTGTGTTATAGTCTATTAATGAGTTTTTTGACCATAATTCTTTTTTGTTTCCTCAGGTAAGGTGTTGATTTGCTGCAAGCAGGGTGTCGACCACTCTGCGACTCTGTTTCTGGCATATCTGATGATCTGCCATGACATGATGGTGGAGGATGCCATTGATCACGCCATACAGTCGAGACGCATCCAGCCCTCCAGAGACTTCCTGAAGAAGCTGATGCTCCTCAATGCTGACCTTGTGAACAAGCGAAAACTAAAGTTAGAGGACATAAAAAAAGGCAAAAAGAGGAGAAAATGGCAGCTAAAAAAAAAGTGTAGAAATATACTAAAAGATATACAAGAAAATGTTCACATCTAGAAATGTCAATAAAATGAATGGATAATGTCCTGATAATGAGCTGCTTTGTTTTGTAATATATTTATTTTTTACAGTGCAAATGAATTTCTGCACTGATCGAATCAAAATCCTATCAGCATTGTATTTGATGTATTTTATGTATGTACTTTAATGAATTGCTTACAGTGCAAATGAATAAGTGCACAGATAAAAAATAAATAGAGGCATTGTTAGATGCCAGTGTTTCGTGATATAATTTCTATGCAAAGATTTGATTAAAAAAAATCTTTCAGTATCGTAGCCAGGGCCATAGCTGGGGTCAGCGGGGCCCCGGTGAAGGTTGTACCAGTGGGCCCTGTTTGAAATTGTTTAATTTATATGTTCATGTTTAAGTTGTCTCAGGTGTGTAGGTGTCCAGGTACAGAAAACAAAGAATTAAATATAAAATAGCACTGCATAGTCTTCACTGTATACATTTAATTAACAGTCGAACCAAAATGTATTCAGACACCTTCAACATTTCTTACATTATCACAGTTTATTTGCTCTAGTTTATAAAATGGTAATAAAATATGACAAGATCTCAAGAGTTAAACTGTGTCAGAACAAATTCATCTTGAAAATGTCAGATAACTTTGATAGAAAGGTGTGTAATCGATTACAATCAACCAAAACTTCAGACAGTTGTTAGTATGACAATATTTACACAACTATCAATACTTTGTTGAGCAATTACCAAGCAATGTTTAATTTTGTTCAGTCTGTGGTGTGAAAAGGTTGCATTAGCAATTCAGGAAAAAAAAAACACGTAAGCAAAACATGGTCGGGTCAAAGTGTCTGAAAAATTTTTGCACCCATTTTTTTCTATCAATTTCACTAGTACTCCTCTGTATGAAGATTTTTGGGGTATGTCACAGCTCGCTTTATTTTGCTATACTCACTTACATTAATTATAGTGTCCTGCACCTACTATTAAAATGTAAAAAAAAAAAAAAAAAATTTGGTTTGACTGTGCACTCATTCTTGTTAAAACTACGAAGTAATTCAGTCAAGAGCACTGAGTGATTTTCTGTCTTTCATTTTCTTGGATTAACATTACCGCAGCTAGTAGCTAAATTAAGCGCGGTCACTTTAAGAGACAATGAATGCATCCAATATAATAGGCTACACATCCCATTTGTTTCTCAACTGTTTTACTGCTTTAAGTAAATAACAGAAAATAAAGTGCAGAAAATGGTAGATGTGTTTGCATTTTTTAGGAATAGAATTAGAATACTGAGTGTTAAAGTTAGAGGGTCAAATAAAGATTGAAGAGCTGTGTTTTAAGCCGATTCTTGAGGATTGCTAAGGACTCAGCTGCTCGGATTGAGTTGGGGAGGTCATTCCTCCAATTAAATGGAGGTAAACTTTTAAAAAAGTTTAAACCTTGCGTGTTTTCTCGCTCCAAAGCTCGCGTTTTTCTAAGCAAGTTTTTCTGTCTGAACGGTACAGTGACTGGCGCTTTAGAAACACACTGCTTCGTGAACCTTTACGAATCACTTGTTTTGAATCAGTGATTAGAATCGTGTATCAAACCCAATCAAACAGCCAGAGTCAGTGGTTTCAGTAGAAGTTTCGTAATTTAGGTTTATGTAGCCTTCGAAATATCAGTTGTTCACCACTAGGAAAATTTGTAGACATTGTTAATGACACGTAATAAAAAGGAAGAATACTCTCTAGACAAAGCTATTTAATACAAAATAAGCTCGAAAACAAATAATAACACATTTACATATTCATGGCATTAGATGATTGGCGTATTGCATTTAATAGATATTAATTTAACATGAACATTTAATCATTTAGCAGACGCTTTTATCCAAAGCCACTTACAGATGAGAAGAGCAAATAAAATCAATTTAAACCAATAGGAGGGCAACAGTAGACAAGTCTCAGTTAGTCTGACATACCAGTTTTCCCCCAGAAAAAGATACGAATAGAATAAGAACATTTCAGTAATAAAACATGTTTGAATAAAACATTTGCAAGATTTTTCAATGCATGTTTGGCCTGAGTTTTTGTTGCATTGCGCTTGACAGATGCGTTTGACCGCTGCAAGTTCATAACATAACGTTAAATATGAAAAGGATCCACTATAAACAGTCACACAATACTGTCTTGAACAGAAGATTTAGGGATCACTTGAAATGAAAATAGCCTACTCTGGTGTGTGTGTGTGTGTGTGTGCGCGCGCGCGTGTGTGTGTGTAAGAGAGAGCGTTTGTGCGTGAGCGCGCTAATGCGTTCAAGATCGATATCAAAAACGCGTTCTGTGAGAATGACCCTTCATTATGCATTTACGTTTATTACAAATTTTATAAATTAAATTACTTCAAACAAAAATGATTACAATCATTAAAAATTACTTTGTTTCAAAATGTATTTGTTATCGAACAAATCAGTCCCAATTAAGGTAAAGTTAGACAGAAATGACCATAAGTGGAGTATCACGAGTCTTCAGTACACAAAAAATGGCTTAATATCTAAACATACTTGTACTTACAGTAGCCTTACAAGTCCATTCAGTGAAGGATTCATCCGACTGATTCAGATTCAAACCATGCGATCATGAAGCATGAAAATGAACTGTTTAACTTAAACGAATAATTTTTTTGATGGTAAAACTGCACTCAAACATAGTAATGTTAAATGTGATTTTTTTCATGCCGTGTTGCTGGAGATGGATCGCAGCAAACGCGGACATAAACGCGATATGAAATAGTGTTGAAAAACGCTATTAAAAAATAATTCTTTATTTTCTGACCTAATGAGCCAATCAGCGAAAATGCTGCTGTTGGTAAACAATCCGTTTCCATGACAACTGGAACGAGACGCGTCACTGTTTCATGACGTCACAGACCCAGTCAGTATAAAAGGTCTCGCCCTGGCAGAATCTTTTTAGTTGAGCGATGTTCGCAACAGAGACGTTCGTCTGAGTGAAGTCTGCGAAAACAAACCTAGCAACACTTGTACAAACGCCAGTCCGTATAGATCGAGATATATTTTATCTGTACAGACAGTGTGTATCAGATAACGTTAAAGTTCAAACTGACATTACCAGATACGGATTACTTATCTGTCAGTATGAGAACCACAGACACAATGTCCAAAGACATGAGAGAGGTGCTCCTGGAGGTGTACGTCAACGACGCCTTCTACTTCGGTGACAGCTACTGGGCATCAGATGATAAAGATGTTCAGCTGGAGTTTGAGATCACCGATGACATCTACGACCTTATCAGTGCATCTCGAGAGCTAGATGTGCAGCTGGAGGTTGTGACGGTGGATCATGTCTCAGGCAGATACTGCAGTCCAGGAGAGATGCGTGTGCAGCTGGAGGTTAATGCTTGTGACAACATCTCGGTCTGTGAAGTGAAAGATTTGCAGCTGGAGATGAACAGGAACGACAGCATCTCAGAGCTGAAGAGTCCTACGCTGGTCTCTGAAGATCTGAGCGACCCAGCAGGACCTTCAGTGGAAGAGGCCAATGATCAGGGTGTCCTGGATGCTGAGAACAGTCCAACAGGTGAAGACATTTATATGTCTTATTCATGTTTATTTGTGTTGTTAGAGATGTTTCTAATAGTAAATTATTATATGTTGGCTGTGACAAAGACCTAATACTGTTTTCCTACACCTTGTTGAGCTCTCGAGCTACAACCGCCAAATTTGTCAGTGACCTTTATGCGGATTTGAATTTTGGTTGCTATATTTTTCTAAATTATCTGATTCATGGAATTCCTGTAGCCGACTTCCAAACGCTGTTAGATTTCCATTTAGAGCTGAAAACTTTTCAAAGTAATGCCCTGTTTAGAGTTGATCCACTCTCTCGATCTATCTGCTAAAAATAGTTGGATAGATGCTAGCAACAAATAGCAGAGGACTCGTAGTTGTTTGTAAAGGTCCGATTGGTTTTTAATTGTTATGAAGTTAATTATGATGTTTAATGGGGTTTGAAATGTTTTTCAAACTTTCAAGCTTTTAAAAGTTTTTTTTTAAATTTAACTCTCAGAAAAGACTTATCTAGTTTGTTTTCTTCTTTTTTTCAGGACTCACTGTTGGGGAGATAACCAAGAAAATGGGGGCAATCTTCCAGCAAATTTGGGCAGTTTTCCAGACAAAAATGCCAGAAACTGTCGGGCAACCTGAAGTGGATCTTCTCGATCCAAAGGAATCGTTTGTTCCAGATCCAAGTGCTCCCAAGCCAGAACCTGAATTGGATCTGTTAGATACAGAGCAATCGTGTATCCCTGAACCAGAAGTGGATCTTGTTGTTCCTTCTGAACCTAAACTGGATCTGGTTGATCCGGAGGAATCACGTGCCAGCCCAAAAGGTGAAAAGATGCAAATAGAAACGTCTTCTTAAAATTTGGACTAATTAATCATGTTTAATCTGGTGAGAGATGTTTCTAATAACACATTGTATGTTTTTCTTCTTTTGTCAGAAACTACCAAAGCCGTGAAGAATAAGAAAGTTCATGGCTTCGTTGTAACCAAGAGAGTAGGATATGCTACAGTGAGGAATACGAAAAAAACCTTCCTCCAGAACGACAGATCGAACTCAGCATGGCCTGAGATGGATCTGAATGTTCGTGAACCAAAACCTATTGAGGATTTGGTTGCTCCTCCTAAATGGGATCTGGTTGATGCGGTGGAACTGTACACCACGAGTCCTAGCGTTCCTGAGCCGGACTCTGAGGAGGATCTGGATGATCCTCTTGAACGTGAATGGGAAAAGGACTCGATGGAATTATATGCCCCGGGTTCAAGTGTCCCTGAGCCAGACCCTGAAGAGGATTTGGTTGATTCAGTGGAACTGTACCTCCCGGGTCCAAGCGTTCTCAAGCCACGACCTGAATGGGATCTGGCTACTCCAGTGGATTTGGGTGCACCAAGTCCAAGCGTTCTTGAGCCAGAGTCAACGGTGTTATCTGAACTTGCAAGTTTGGAAAACTACGTCCCTTTAACCATGCTCCAACTAGAGGATCGTTTGAAGCAGTGCACACTGCTCAAACAAAGACATGTCACCAATGTCTGGCCCAGGGTCTTCATCGGAGACGAGTAAGTCTGCAACACAATTGTATTTCTCTCATTGTTCTGTCATTTATTCTACAATGTAAATAGTTTTCTATAAAAGACTAACCAAGGCTTTTGTGTCCTTGTGCAGAGAGGCCGCAACAGACCGAGATATGCTGCAGGAGATGTGCATCACTCACATTCTGAACGCTGCAGCGCCCAAAAAGGACTTGAACTACTTCTTGGGAACATCTTATGTTGAAGATCTAGAAGGAACAGTCAATACAGGGTCCAGATATTACAGAGGCTTGCACATCAATTATTACAGCTTGCCTACAATGGACAGACACTGTTCTGACATCAGCAAGTGCTTCATGCCAGCTGCAAAATTCATTGACAAGGCCGTGAATAAACCAGGGAGTAAGGGCTGACACACACACACACACACACACACACACACTCCATATATTGTCTACTATCAAGTGTGTTATAGTCTATTAATGAGTTTTTTGACCATAATTCTTTTTTGTTTCCTCAGGTAAGGTGTTGATTTGCTGCAAGCAGGGTGTCGACCACTCTGCGACTCTGTTTCTGGCATATCTGATGATCTGCCATGACATGATGGTGGAGGATGCCATTGATCACGCCATACAGTCGAGACGCATCCAGCCCTCCAGAGACTTCCTGAAGAAGCTGATGCTCCTCAATGCTGACCTTGTGAACAAGCGAAAACTAAAGTTAGAGGACATAAAAAAAGGCAAAAAGAGGAGAAAATGGCAGCTAAAAAAAAAGTGTAGAAATATACTAAAAGATATAAAAGAAAATGTTCACATCTAGAAATGTCAATAAAATGAATGGATAATGTCCTGATAATGAGCTGCTTTGTTTTGTAATATATTTATTTTTTACAGTGCAAATGAATTTCTGCACTGATCGAATCAAAATCCTATCATCATTGTATTTGATGTATTTTATGTATGTACTTTAATGAATTGCTTACAGTGCAAATGAATAAGTGCACAGATAAAAAATAAATAGAGGCATTGTTAGATGCCAGTGTTTCGTGATATAATTTCTATGCAAAGATTTGATTAAAAAAAATCTTTCAGTATCATAGCCAGGGCCATAGCTGGGGTCAGCGGGTCCCCGGTGAAGGTTGTACCAGTGGGCCCTGTTTGAAATTGTTTAATTTATATGTTCATGTTTAAGTTGTCTCAGGTGTGTAGGTGTCCAGGTACAGAAAACAAAGAATTAAATATAAAATAGCACTGCATAGTCTTCACTGTATACGTTTAATTAACAGTCAAACCAAAATGTATTCAGACACCTTCAACATTTCTTACATTATCACAGTTTATTTGCTCTAGTTTATAAAATGGTAATAAAATATGACAAGATCTCAAGAGTTAAACTGTGTCAGAACAAATTCATCTTGAAAATGTCAGATAACTTTGATAGAAAGGTGTGTAATCGATTACAATCAACCAAAACTTCAGACAGTTGTTAGTATGACAATATTTACACAACTATCAATACTTTGTTGAACAATTACCAAGCAATGTTTAATTTTGTTCAGTCTGTGGTGTGAAAAGGTTGCATTAGCAATTCAGGAAAAAAAAACACGTAAGCAAAACATGGTCGGGTCAAAGTGTCTGAAAAATTTTTGCTCCCATTTTTATCTATCAATTTCACTAGTACTCCTCTGTATGAAGATTTTTGGGGTATGTCACAGCTCGCTTTATTTTGCTATACTCACTTACATTAATTATAGTGTCCTGCACCTACTATTAAAATGTAAAAAAAAAAAAAAAGTTTGGTTTGACTGTGCACTCATTCTTGTTAAAACTACGAAGTAATTCAGTCAAGAGCAGTGAGTGATTTTCCGTCTTTCATTTTCTTGGATTAACATTACCAGCTAGCAGCTAAATTAAGCGCGGTCACTTTAAGAGACAATGAATGCATCCAATATAATAGGCTACACATCCCATTTGTTTCTCAACTGTTTTACTGCTTTACGTAAATAACAGAAAATAAAGTGCAGAAAATGGTAGATGTGTTTGCATTTTTTAAGAATAGAATTAGAATACTGAGTGTTAAAGTTAGAGGGTCAAATAAAGATGGAAGAGATGTGTTTTAAGCCGATTCTTGAGGATGGCTAAGGACTCAGCTGCTCGGATTGAGTTGGGGAGGTCATTCCTCCAATTAAATGGAGGTAAACTTTTAAAAAAGCTTAAACCTTGCGTGTTTTCTCGCTCCAAAGCTCGCGTTTTTCTAAGCAAGTTTCTCTGTCTGAACGGTACAGTGACTGGCGCTTTAGAAACGCACTGCTTCGTGAACCTTTACGAATCACTTGTTTTGAATCAGTGATTAGAATCGTGTATCAAACCCAATCAAACAGCCAGAGTCAGTGGTTTCAGTAGAAGTTTCGTAATTTAGGTTTATGTAGCCTTCGAAATATCAGTTGTTCACCACTAGGAAAATTTGTAGACATTGTTAATGACACGTAATAAAAAGGAAGAATACTCTCTAGACAAAGCTATTTAATACAAAATAAGCTCGAAAACAAATAATAACACATTTACATATTCATGGCATTAGATGATTGGCTTATTGCATTTAATAGATATTAATTTAACATGAACATTTAATCATTTAGCAGACGCTTTTATCCAAAGCCACTTACAGATGAGAAGAGCAAATAAAATCAATTTAAACCAATAGGAGGGCAACAGTAGACAAGTCTCAGTTAGTCTGACATACCAGTTTTCCCCCAGAAAAAGATAAAAATAGAATAAGAACATTTTAGTAATAAAACATGTTTGAATAAAACATTTGCAAGATTGTTCAATGCATGTTTGGCCTGAGTTTTTGTTGCATTGCGCTTGACAGATGCGTTTGACCGCTGCAAGTTCATAACATAACGTTAAATATGAAAAGGATCCACTATAAACAGTCACACAATACTGTCTTGAACAGAAGATTTAGGGATCACTTGAAATGAAAATAGCCTACTCTGGTGTGTGTGTGTGTAAGAGAGAGCGTTTGTGCGTGAGCGCGCTAATGCGTTCAAGATCGATATCAAAAACGCGTTCTGTGGGAATGACCCTTTATTATGCATTTATGTTTATTAAAAATGTTATAAATTAAATTAACGTACTTCAAACAAAAATGATTACAATCATTAAAAATTACTTTGTTTCAAAATGTATTTGTTATCGAACAAATCAGTCCCAATTAAGGTAAAGTTAGTCAGAAATGACCATAAGTGGAGTATCACGAGTCTTCAGTACACAAAAAATGGCTTAATATCTAAACATACTTGTACTTACAGTAGCCTTACAAGTTCATTCAGTGAAGGATTCCTCCGACTGATTCAGATTCAAACCATGCGATCATGAAGCATGAAAATTAACTGTTTAACTTAAACGAATAATTTTTTTGATGGTAAAACTGCACTCAAACATAGTAACGTTAAATGTGATTTTTTCATGCCGTGTTGCTGGAGATGGATCGCAGCAAACGCGGACATAAACGCGATATGAAATAGTGTTGAAAAACGCTATTAAAAATAATTCTTTATTTTCTGACCTAATGAGCCAATCAGCGAAAATGCTGCTGTTGGTAAACAATCCGTTTCCATGGCAACTGGAACAAGACGCGTCACTGTTTCATGACGTCACAGACCCAGTCAGTATAAAAGGTCTCGCCCTGGCAGAATCTCTTTAGTTGAGCGATGTTCGCAACAGAGACGTTCGTCTGAGTGAAGTCTGCGAAAACAAACCTAGCAACACTTGTACAAACGCCAGTCCGTATAGATCGAGATATATTTTATCTGTACAGACAGTGTGTATCAGATAACGTTAAAGTTCAAACTGACATTACCAGATACGGATTACTTATCTGTCAGTATGAGAACCACAGACACAATGTCCAAAGACATGAGAGAGGTGCTCCTGGAGGTGTACGTCAACGACGCCTTCTACTTCGGTGACAGCTACTGGGCATCAGATGATAAAGATGTTCAGCTGGAGTTTGAGATCACCGATGACATCTACGACCTTATCAGTGCATCTCGAGAGCTAGATGTGCAGCTGGAGGTTGTGACGGTGGATCATGTCTCAGGCAGATACTGCAGTCCAGGAGAGATGCGTGTGCAGCTGGAGGTTAATGCTTGTGACAACATCTCGGTCTGTGAAGTGAAAGATTTGCAGCTGGAGATGAACAGGAACGACAGCATCTCAGAGCTGAAGAGTCCTACGCTGGTCTCTGAAGATCTGAGCGACCCAGCAGGACCTTCAGTGGAAGAGGCCAATGATCAGGGTGTCCTGGATGCTGAGAACAGTCCAACAGGTGAAGACATGCAAATGTCTTATTCATGTTTATTTGTGTTGTTAGAGATGTTTCTAATAGTAAATTATTATATGTTGGCTGTGACAAAGACCTAATACTGTTTTCCTACACCTTGTTGAGCTCTCGAGCTACAACCGCCAAATTTGTCAGCGACCTTTATGCTGATTTGAATTTTGGTTGCTATATTTTTTCTAAATGATCTGATTCATGGAATTCCTGTAGCCGACTTCCAAACGCTGTTAGATTTCCATTTAGAGCTGAAAACTTTTCAAAGTAATGCCCTGTTTAGAGTTGATCCACTCTCTCGATCTATCTGCTAAAAATAGTTGGATAGATGCTAGCAACAACTAGCAGAGGACTCGTAGTTGTTTGTAAAGGTCCGATTGGTTTTTAATTGTTATGAAGTTAATTATGATGTTTAATGGGGTTTGAAATGTTTTTCAAACTTTCAAGCTTTTAAAAGTTTTTTTTTTTAATTTAACTCTCAGACAAGACTTATCTAGTTTGTTTTCTTCTTTTTTCCAGGACTCACTGTTGGGGAGATAACCAAGAAAATGGGGGCAATCTTCCAGCAAATTTGGGCAGTTTTCCAAACAAAAATGCCAGAAACTGTCGGGCAACCTGAAGTGGATCTTCTCGATCCAAAGGAATCGTTTGTTCCAGATCCAAGTGCTCCCAAGCCAGAACCTGAATTGGATCTGTTAGATACAGAGCAATCGTGTATCCCTGAACCAGAAGTGGATCTTGTTGTTCCTTCTGAACCTAAACTGGATCTGGTTGATCCGGAGGAATCACGTGCCAGCCCAAAAGGTGAAAAGATGCAAATAGAAACGTCTTCTTAAAATTCGGACTAATTAATCATGTTTAATCTGGTGAGAGATGTTTCTAATTACACATTGTATGTTTTTCTTCTTTTGTCAGAAACTACCAAAGCCGTGAAGAATAAGAAAGTTCATGGCTTCGTTGTAACCAAGAGAGTAGGATATGCTACAGTGAGGAATACGAAAAAAACCTTCCTCCAGAACGACAGATCGAACTCAGCATGGCCTGAGATGGATCTGAATGTTCGTGAACCAAAACCTATTGAGGATTTGGTTGCTCCTCCTAAATGGGATCTGGTTGATGCGGTGGAACTGTACACCACGAGTCCTAGCGTTCCTGAGCCGGACTCTGAGGAGGATCTGGATGATCCTCTTGAACGTGAATGGGATAAGGACTCGATGGAATTATATGCCCCGGGTTCAAGTGTCCCTGAGCCAGACCCTGAAGAGGATTTGGTTGATTCAGTGGAACTGTACCTCCCGGGTCCAAGCGTTCTCATGCCACGACCTGAATGGGATCTGGCTACTCCAGTGGATTTGGGTGCACCAAGTCCAAGCGTTCTTGAGCCAGAGTCAACAGTGTTATCTGAACTTGCAAGTTTGGAAAACTACGTCCCTTTAACCATGCTCCAACTAGAGGATCGTTTGAAGCAGTGCACACTGCTCAAACAAAGACATGTCACCAATGTCTGGCCCAGGGTCTTCATCGGAGACGAGTAAGTCTGCAACACAATTGTATTTCTCTCATTGTTCTGTCATTTATTCTACAATGTAAATAGTTTTCTATAAAAGACTAACCAAGGCTTTTGTGTCCTTGTGCAGAGAGGCCGCAACAGACCGAGATATGCTGCAGGAGATGTGCATCACTCACATTCTGAACGCTGCAGCGCCCAAAAAGGACTTGAACTACTTCTTGGGAACATCTTATGTTGAAGATCTAGAAGGAACAGTCAATACAGGGTCCAGATATTACAGAGGCTTGCACATCAATTATTACAGCTTGCCTACAACGGACAGACACTGTTCTGACATCAGCAAGTGCTTCATGCCAGCTGCAAAATTCATTGACAAGGCCGTGAATAAACCAGGGAGTAAGGGCTGACACACACACACACACACACACACACACTCCATATATTGTCTACTATCAAGTGTGTTATAGTCTATTAATGAGTTTTTTGACCATAATTCTTTTTTGTTTCCTCAGGTAAGGTGTTGATTTGCTGCAAGCAGGGTGTCGACCACTCTGCGACTCTGTTTCTGGCATATCTGATGATCTGCCATGACATGATGGTGGAGGATGCCATTGATCACGCCATACAGTCGAGACGCATCCAGCCCTCCAGAGACTTCCTGAAGAAGCTGATGCTCCTCAATGCTGACCTTGTGAACAAGCGAAAACTAAAGTTAGAGGACATAAAAAAAGGCAAAAAGAGGAGAAAATGGCAGCTAAAAAAAAAGTGTAGAAATATACTAAAAGATATACAAGAAAATGTTCACATCTAGAAATGTCAATAAAATGAATGGATAATGTCCTGATAATGAGCTGCTTTGTTTTGTAATATATTTATTTTTTACAGTGCAAATGAATTTCTGCACTGATCGAATCAAAATCCTATCAGCATTGTATTTTATGTATTTTATGTATGTACTTTAATGAATTGCTTACAGTGCAAATGAATAAGTGCACAGATAAAAAATAAATAGAGGCATTGTTAGATGCCAGTGTTTCGTGATATAATTTCTATGCAAAGATTTGATTAAAAAAAATCTTTCAGTATCATAGCCAGGGCCGTAGCTGGGGTCAGCGGGGCCCCGGTGAAGGTTGTACCGGTGGGCCCTGTTTGAAATTGTTTAATTTATATGTTCATGTTTAAGTTGTCTCAGGTGTGTAGGTGTCCAGGTACAGAAAACAAAGAATTAAATATAAAATAGCACTGCATAGTCTTCACTGTATACGTTTAATTAACAGTCAAACCAAAATGTATTCAGACACCTTCAACATTTCTTACATTATCACAGTTTATTTGCTCTAGTTTATAAAATGGTAATAAAATATGACAAGATCTCAAGAGTTAAACTGTGTCAGAACAAATTCATCTTGAAAATGTCAGATAACTTTGATAGAAAGGTGTGTAATCGATTACAATCAACCAAAACTTCAGACAGTTGTTAGTATGACAATATTTACACAACTATCAATACTTTGTTGAACAATTACCAAGCAATGTTTAATTTTGTTCAGTCTGTGGTGTGAAAAGGTTGCATTAGCAATTCAGGAAAAAAAAACACGTAAGCAAAACATGGTCGGGTCAAAGTGTCTGAAAAATTTTTGCTCCCATTTTTATCTATCAATTTCACTAGTACTCCTCTGTATGAAGATTTTTGGGGTATGTCACAGCTCGCTTTATTTTGCTATACTCACTTACATTAATTATAGTGTCCTGCACCTACTATTAAAATGTAAAAAAAAAAAAAAAAGTTTGGTTTGACTGTGCACTCATTCTTGTTAAAACTACGAAGTAATTCAGTCAAGAGCAGTGAGTGATTTTCCGTCTTTCATTTTCTTGGATTAACATTACCAGCTAGCAGCTAAATTAAGCGCGGTCACTTTAAGAGACAATGAATGCATCCAATATAATAGGCTACACATCCCATTTGTTTCTCAACTGTTTTACTGCTTTACGTAAATAACAGAAAATAAAGTGCAGAAAATGGTAGATGTGTTTGCATTTTTTAAGAATAGAATTAGAATACTGAGTGTTAAAGTTAGAGGGTCAAATAAAGATGGAAGAGATGTGTTTTAAGCCGATTCTTGAGGATTGCTAAGGACTCAGCTGCTCGGATTGAGTTGGGGAGGTCATTCCTCCAATTAAATGGAGGTAAACTTTTAAAAAAGCTTAAACCTTGCGTGTTTTCTCGCTCCAAAGCTCGCGTTTTTCTAAGCAAGTTTCTCTGTCTGAACGGTACAGTGACTGGCGCTTTAGAAACGCACTGCTTCGTGAACCTTTACGAATCACTTGTTTTGAATCAGTGATTAGAATCGTGTATCAAACCCAATCAAACAGCCAGAGTCAGTGGTTTCAGTAGAAGTTTCGTAATTTAGGTTTATGTAGCCTTCGAAATATCAGTTGTTCACCACTAGGAAAATTTGTAGACATTGTTAATGACACGTAATAAAAAGGAAGAATACTCTCTAGACAAAGCTATTTAATACAAAATAAGCTCGAAAACAAATAATAACACATTTACATATTCATGGCATTAGATGATTGGCTTATTGCATTTAATAGATATTAATTTAACATGAACATTTAATCATTTAGCAGACGCTTTTATCCAAAGCCACTTACAGATGAGAAGAGCAAATAAAATCAATTTAAACCAATAGGAGGGCAACAGTAGACAAGTCTCAGTTAGTCTGACATACCAGTTTTCCCCCAGAAAAAGATAAAAATAGAATAAGAACATTTTAGTAATAAAACATGTTTGAATAAAACATTTGCAAGATTGTTCAATGCATGTTTGGCCTGAGTTTTTGTTGCATTGCGCTTGACAGATGCGTTTGACCGCTGCAAGTTCATAACATAACGTTAAATATGAAAAGGATCCACTATAAACAGTCACACAATACTGTCTTGAACAGAAGATTTAGGGATCACTTGAAATGAAAATAGCCTACTCTGGTGTGTGTGTGTGCGCGCGCGCGTGTGTGCGTGTAAGAGAGAGCGTTTGTGCGTGAGCGCGCTAATGCGTTCAAGATCGATATCAAAAACGCGTTCTGTGGGAATGACCCTTTATTATGCATTTACGTTTATTAAAAATGTTATAAATTAAATTAACGTACTTCAAACAAAAATGATTACAATCATTAAAAATTACTTTGTTTCAAAATGTATTTGTTATCGAACAAATCAGTCCCAATTAAGGTAAAGTTAGTCAGAAATGACCATAAGTGGAGTATCGCGAGTCTTCAGTACACAAAAAATGGCTTAATATCTAAACATACTTGTACTTACAGTAGCCTTACAAGTTCATTCAGTGAAGGATTCCTCCGACTGATTCAGATTCAAACCATGCGATCATGAAGCATGAAAATTAACTGTTTAACTTAAACGAATAATTTTTTTGATGGTAAAACTGCACTCAAACATAGTAACGTTAAATGTGATTTTTTCATGCCGTGTTGCTGGAGATGGATCGCAGCAAACGCGGACATAAACGCGATATGAAATAGTGTTGAAAAACGCTATTAAAAATAATTCTTTATTTTCTGACCTAATGAGCCAATCAGCGAAAATGCTGCCGTTGGTAAACAATCCGTTTCCATGGCAACTGGAACAAGACGCGTCACTGTTTCATGACGTCACAGACCCAGTCAGTATAAAAGGTCTCGCCCTGGCAGAATCTCTTTAGTTGAGCGATGTTCGCAACAGAGACGTTAGTCTGAGTGAAGTCTGCGAAAACAAACCTAGCAACACTTGTACAAACGCCAGTCCGTATAGATCGAGATATATTTTATCTGTACAGACAGTGTGTATCAGATAACGTTAAAGTTCAAACTGACATTACCAGATACGGATTACTTATCTGTCAGTATGAGAACCACAGACACAATGTCCAAAGACATGAGAGAGGTGCTCCTGGAGGTGTACGTCAACGACGCCTTCTACTTCGGTGACAGCTACTGGGCATCAGATGATAAAGATGTTCAGCTGGAGTTTGAGATCACCGATGACATCTACGACCTTATCAGTGCATCTCGAGAGCTAGATGTGCAGCTGGAGGTTGTGACGGTGGATCATGTCTCAGGCAGATACTGCAGTCCAGGAGAGATGCGTGTGCAGCTGGAGGTTAATGCTTGTGACAACATCTCGGTCTGTGAAGTGAAAGATTTGCAGCTGGAGATGAACAGGAACGGCAGCATCTCAGAGCTGAAGAGTCCTACGCTGGTCTCTGAAGATCTGAGCGACCCAGCAGGACCTTCAGTGGAAGAGGCCAATGATCAGGGTGTCCTGGATGCTGAGAACAGTCCAACAGGTGAAGACATGCAAATGTCTTATTCATGTTTATTTGTGTTGTTAGAGATGTTTCTAATAGTAAATTATTATATGTTGGCTGTGACAAAGACCTAATACTGTTTTCCTACACCTTGTTGAGCTCTCGAGCTACAACCGCCAAATTTGTCAGCGACCTTTATGCTGATTTGAATTTTGGTTGCTATATTTTTTCTAAATGATCTGATTCATGGAATTCCTGTAGCCGACTTCCAAACGCTGTTAGATTTCCATTTAGAGCTGAAAACTTTTCAAAGTAATGCCCTGTTTAGAGTTGTTCCACTCTCTCGATCTATCTGCTAAAAATAGTTGGATAGATGCTAGCAACAACTAGCAGAGGACTCGTAGTTGTTTGTAAAGGTCCGATTGGTTTTTAATTGTTATGAAGTTAATTATGATGTTTAATGGGGTTTGAAATGTTTTTCAAACTTTCAAGCTTTTAAAAGTTTTTTTTTTTAATTTAACTCTCAGACAAGACTTATCTAGTTTGTTTTCTTCTTTTTTCCAGGACTCACTGTTGGGGAGATAACCAAGAAAATGGGGGCAATCTTCCAGCAAATTTGGGCAGTTTTCCAGACAAAAATGCCAGAAACTGTCGGGCAACCTGAAGTGGATCTTCTCGATCCAAAGGAATCGTTTGTTCCAGATCCAAGTGCTCCCAAGCCAGAACCTGAATTGGATCTGTTAGATACAGAGCAATCGTGTATCCCTGAACCAGAAGTGGATCTTGTTGTTCCTTCTGAACCTAAACTGGATCTGGTTGATCCGGAGGAATCACGTGCCAGCCCAAAAGGTGAAAAGATGCAAATAGAAACGTCTTCTTAAAATTCGGACTAATTAATCATGTTTAATCTGGTGAGAGATGTTTCTAATTACACATTGTATGTTTTTCTTCTTTTGTCAGAAACTACCAAAGCCGTGAAGAATAAGAAAGTTCATGGCTTCGTTGTAACCAAGAGAGTAGGATATGCTACAGTGAGGAATACGAAAAAAACCTTCCTCCAGAACGACAGATCGAACTCAGCATGGCCTGAGATGGATCTGAATGTTGGTGAACCAAAACCTATTGAGGATTTGGTTGCTCCTCCTAAATGGGATCTGGTTGATGCAGTGGAACTGTACACCACGAGTCCTAGCGTTCCTGAGCCGGACTCTGAGGAGGATCTGGATGATCCTCTTGAACGTGAATGGGATAAGGACTCGATGGAATTATATGCCCCGGGTTCAAGTGTCCCTGAGCCAGACCCTGAAGAGGATTTGGTTGATTCAGTGGAACTGTACCTCCCGGGTCCAAGCGTTCTCAAGCCACGACCTGAATGGGATCTGGCTACTCCAGTGGATTTGGGTGCACCAAGTCCAAGCGTTCTTGAGCCAGAGTCAACAGTGTTATCTGAACTTGCAAGTTTGGAAAACTACGTCCCTTTAACCATGCTCCAACTAGAGGATCGTTTGAAGCAGTGTACACTGCTCAAACAAAGACATGTCACCAATGTCTGGCCCAGGGTCTTCATCGGAGACGAGTAAGTCTGCAACACAATTGTATTTCTCTCATTGTTCTGTCATTTATTCTACAATGTAAATAGTTTTCTATAAAAGACTAACCAAGGCTTTTGTGTCCTTGTGCAGAGAGGCCGCAACAGACCGAGATATGCTGCAGGAGATGTGCATCACTCACATTCTGAACGCTGCAGCGCCCAAAAAGGACTTGAACTACTTCTTGGGAACATCTTATGTTGAAGATCTAGAAGGAACAGTCAATACAGGGTCCAGATATTACAGAGGCTTGCACATCAATTATTACAGCTTGCCTACAACGGACAGACACTGTTCTGACATCAGCAAGTGCTTCATGCCAGCTGCAAAATTCATTGACAAGGCCGTGAATAAACCAGGGAGTAAGGGCTGACACACACACACACACACACACACACACACACACTCCATATATTGTCTACTATCAAGTGTGTTATAGTCTATTAATGAGTTTTTTGACCATAATTCTTTTTTGTTTCCTCAGGTAAGGTGTTGATTTGCTGCAAGCAGGGTGTCGACCACTCTGCGACTCTGTTTCTGGCATATCTGATGATCTGCCATGACATGATGGTGGAGGATGCCATTGATCACGCCATACAGTCGAGACGCATCCAGCCCTCCAGAGACTTCCTGAAGAAGCTGATGCTCCTCAATGCTGACCTTGTGAACAAGCGAAAACTAAAGTTAGAGGACATAAAAAAAGGCAAAAAGAGGAGAAAATGGCAGCTAAAAAAAAAGTGTAGAAATATACTAAAAGATATACAAGAAAATGTTCACATCTAGAAATGTCAATAAAATGAATGGATAATGTCCTGATAATGAGCTGCTTTGTTTTGTAATATATTTATTTTTTACAGTGCAAATGAATTTCTGCACTGATCGAATCAAAATCCTATCAGCATTGTATTTGATGTATTTTATGTATGTACTTTAATGAATTGCTTACAGTGCAAATGAATAAGTGCACAGATAAAAAATAAATAGAGGCATTGTTAGATGCCAGTGTTTCGTGATATAATTTCTATGCAAAGATTTGATTAAAAAAAATCTTTCAGTATCATAGCCAGGGCCGTAGCTGGGGTCAGCGGGGCCCCGGTGAAGGTTGTACCAGTGGGCCCTGTTTGAAATTGTTTAATTTATATGTTCATGTTTAAGTTGTCTCAGGTGTGTAGGTGTCCAGGTACAGAAAACAAAGAATTAAATATAAAATAGCACTGCATAGTCTTCACTGTATACGTTTAATTAACAGTCAAACCAAAATGTATTCAGACACCTTCAACATTTCTTACATTATCACAGTTTATTTGCTCTAGTTTATAAAATGGTAATAAAATATGACAAGATCTCAAGAGTTAAACTGTGTCAGAACAAATTCATCTTGAAAATGTCAGATAACTTTGATAGAAAGGTGTGTAATCGATTACAATCAACCAAAACTTCAGACAGTTGTTAGTATGACAATATTTACACAACTATCAATACTTTGTTGAACAATTACCAAGCAATGTTTAATTTTGTTCAGTCTGTGGTGTGAAAAGGTTGCATTAGCAATTCAGGAAAAAAAAACACGTAAGCAAAACATGGTCGGGTCAAAGTGTCTGAAAAATTTTTGCTCCCATTTTTATCTATCAATTTCACTAGTACTCCTCTGTATGAAGATTTTTGGGGTATGTCACAGCTCGCTTTATTTTGCTATACTCACTTACATTAATTATAGTGTCCTGCACCTACTATTAAAATGTAAAAAAAAAAAAAAAAGTTTGGTTTGACTGTGCACTCATTCTTGTTAAAACTACGAAGTAATTCAGTCAAGAGCAGTGAGTGATTTTCCGTCTTTCATTTTCTTGGATTAACATTACCGCAGCTAGCAGCTAAATTAAGCGCGGTCACTTTAAGAGACAATGAATGCATCCAATATAATAGGCTACACATCCCATTTGTTTCTCAACTGTTTTACTGCTTTACGTAAATAACAGAAAATAAAGTGCAGAAAATGGTAGATGTGTTTGCATTTTTTAAGAATAGAATTAGAATACTGAGTGTTAAAGTTAGAGGGTCAAATAAAGATGGAAGAGATGTGTTTTAAGCCGATTCTTGAGGATGGCTAAGGACTCAGCTGCTCGGATTGAGTTGGGGAGGTCATTCCTCCAATTAAATGGAGGTAAACTTTTAAAAAAGCTTAAACCTTGCGTGTTTTCTCGCTCCAAAGCTCGCGTTTTTCTAAGCAAGTTTCTCTGTCTGAACGGTACAGTGACTGGCGCTTTAGAAACACACTGCTTCGTGAACCTTTACGAATCACTTGTTTTGAATCAGTGATTAGAATCGTGTATCAAACCCAATCAAACAGCCAGAGTCAGTGGTTTCAGTAGAAGTTTCGTAATTTAGGTTTATGTAGCCTTCGAAATATCAGTTGTTCACCACTAGGAAAATTTGTAGACATTGTTAATGACACGTAATAAAAAGGAAGAATACTCTCTAGACAAAGCTATTTAATACAAAATAAGCTCGAAAACAAATAATAACACATTTACATATTCATGGCATTAGATGATTGGCTTATTGCATTTAATAGATATTAATTTAACATGAACATTTAATCATTTAGCAGACGCTTTTATCCAAAGCCACTTACAGATGAGAAGAGCAAATAAAATCAATTTAAACCAATAGGAGGGCAACAGTAGACAAGTCTCAGTTAGTCTGACATACCAGTTTTCCCCCAGAAAAAGATAAAAATAGAATAAGAACATTTTAGTAATAAAACATGTTTGAATAAAACATTTGCAAGATTGTTCAATGCATGTTTGGCCTGAGTTTTTGTTGCATTGCGCTTGACAGATGCGTTTGACCGCTGCAAGTTCATAACATAACGTTAAATATGAAAAGGATCCACTATAAACAGTCACACAATACTGTCTTGAACAGAAGATTTAGGGATCACTTGAAATGAAAATAGCCTACTCTGGTGTGTGTGTGTGTAAGAGAGAGCGTTTGTGCGTGAGCGCGCTAATGCGTTCAAGATCGATATCAAAAACGCGTTCTGTGGGAATGACCCTTTATTATGCATTTATGTTTATTAAAAATGTTATAAATTAAATTAACGTACTTCAAACAAAAATGATTACAATCATTAAAAATTACTTTGTTTCAAAATGTATTTGTTATCGAACAAATCAGTCCCAATTAAGGTAAAGTTAGTCAGAAATGACCATAAGTGGAGTATCACGAGTCTTCAGTACACAAAAAATGGCTTAATATCTAAACATACTTGTACTTACAGTAGCCTTACAAGTTCATTCAGTGAAGGATTCCTCCGACTGATTCAGATTCAAACCATGCGATCATGAAGCATGAAAATTAACTGTTTAACTTAAACGAATAATTTTTTTGATGGTAAAACTGCACTCAAACATAGTAACGTTAAATGTGATTTTTTCATGCCGTGTTGCTGGAGATGGATCGCAGCAAACGCGGACATAAACGCGATATGAAATAGTGTTGAAAAACGCTATTAAAAATAATTCTTTATTTTCTGACCTAATGAGCCAATCAGCGAAAATGCTGCTGTTGGTAAACAATCCGTTTCCATGGCAACTGGAACAAGACGCGTCACTGTTTCATGACGTCACAGACCCAGTCAGTATAAAAGGTCTCGCCCTGGCAGAATCTCTTTAGTTGAGCGATGTTCGCAACAGAGACGTTCGTCTGAGTGAAGTCTGCGAAAACAAACCTAGCAACACTTGTACAAACGCCAGTCCGTATAGATCGAGATATATTTTATCTGTACAGACAGTGTGTATCAGATAACGTTAAAGTTCAAACTGACATTACCAGATACGGATTACTTATCTGTCAGTATGAGAACCACAGACACAATGTCCAAAGACATGAGAGAGGTGCTCCTGGAGGTGTACGTCAACGACGCCTTCTACTTCGGTGACAGCTACTGGGCATCAGATGATAAAGATGTTCAGCTGGAGTTTGAGATCACCGATGACATCTACGACCTTATCAGTGCATCTCGAGAGCTAGATGTGCAGCTGGAGGTTGTGACGGTGGATCATGTCTCAGGCAGATACTGCAGTCCAGGAGAGATGCGTGTGCAGCTGGAGGTTAATGCTTGTGACAACATCTCGGTCTGTGAAGTGAAAGATTTGCAGCTGGAGATGAACAGGAACGACAGCATCTCAGAGCTGAAGAGTCCTACGCTGGTCTCTGAAGATCTGAGCGACCCAGCAGGACCTTCAGTGGAAGAGGCCAATGATCAGGGTGTCCTGGATGCTGAGAACAGTCCAACAGGTGAAGACATGCAAATGTCTTATTCATGTTTATTTGTGTTGTTAGAGATGTTTCTAATAGTAAATTATTATATGTTGGCTGTGACAAAGACCTAATACTGTTTTCCTACACCTTGTTGAGCTCTCGAGCTACAACCGCCAAATTTGTCAGCGACCTTTATGCTGATTTGAATTTTGGTTGCTATATTTTTTCTAAATGATCTGATTCATGGAATTCCTGTAGCCGACTTCCAAACGCTGTTAGATTTCCATTTAGAGCTGAAAACTTTTCAAAGTAATGCCCTGTTTAGAGTTGATCCACTCTCTCGATCTATCTGCTAAAAATAGTTGGATAGATGCTAGCAACAACTAGCAGAGGACTCGTAGTTGTTTGTAAAGGTCCGATTGGTTTTTAATTGTTATGAAGTTAATTATGATGTTTAATGGGGTTTGAAATGTTTTTCAAACTTTCAAGCTTTTAAAAGTTTTTTTTTTTAATTTAACTCTCAGACAAGACTTATCTAGTTTGTTTTCTTCTTTTTTCCAGGACTCACTGTTGGGGAGATAACCAAGAAAATGGGGGCAATCTTCCAGCAAATTTGGGCAGTTTTCCAAACAAAAATGCCAGAAACTGTCGGGCAACCTGAAGTGGATCTTCTCGATCCAAAGGAATCGTTTGTTCCAGATCCAAGTGCTCCCAAGCCAGAACCTGAATTGGATCTGTTAGATACAGAGCAATCGTGTATCCCTGAACCAGAAGTGGATCTTGTTGTTCCTTCTGAACCTAAACTGGATCTGGTTGATCCGGAGGAATCACGTGCCAGCCCAAAAGGTGAAAAGATGCAAATAGAAACGTCTTCTTAAAATTCGGACTAATTAATCATGTTTAATCTGGTGAGAGATGTTTCTAATTACACATTGTATGTTTTTCTTCTTTTGTCAGAAACTACCAAAGCCGTGAAGAATAAGAAAGTTCATGGCTTCGTTGTAACCAAGAGAGTAGGATATGCTACAGTGAGGAATACGAAAAAAACCTTCCTCCAGAACGACAGATCGAACTCAGCATGGCCTGAGATGGATCTGAATGTTCGTGAACCAAAACCTATTGAGGATTTGGTTGCTCCTCCTAAATGGGATCTGGTTGATGCGGTGGAACTGTACACCACGAGTCCTAGCGTTCCTGAGCCGGACTCTGAGGAGGATCTGGATGATCCTCTTGAACGTGAATGGGATAAGGACTCGATGGAATTATATGCCCCGGGTTCAAGTGTCCCTGAGCCAGACCCTGAAGAGGATTTGGTTGATTCAGTGGAACTGTACCTCCCGGGTCCAAGCGTTCTCATGCCACGACCTGAATGGGATCTGGCTACTCCAGTGGATTTGGGTGCACCAAGTCCAAGCGTTCTTGAGCCAGAGTCAACAGTGTTATCTGAACTTGCAAGTTTGGAAAACTACGTCCCTTTAACCATGCTCCAACTAGAGGATCGTTTGAAGCAGTGCACACTGCTCAAACAAAGACATGTCACCAATGTCTGGCCCAGGGTCTTCATCGGAGACGAGTAAGTCTGCAACACAATTGTATTTCTCTCATTGTTCTGTCATTTATTCTACAATGTAAATAGTTTTCTATAAAAGACTAACCAAGGCTTTTGTGTCCTTGTGCAGAGAGGCCGCAACAGACCGAGATATGCTGCAGGAGATGTGCATCACTCACATTCTGAACGCTGCAGCGCCCAAAAAGGACTTGAACTACTTCTTGGGAACATCTTATGTTGAAGATCTAGAAGGAACAGTCAATACAGGGTCCAGATATTACAGAGGCTTGCACATCAATTATTACAGCTTGCCTACAACGGACAGACACTGTTCTGACATCAGCAAGTGCTTCATGCCAGCTGCAAAATTCATTGACAAGGCCGTGAATAAACCAGGGAGTAAGGGCTGACACACACACACACACACACACACACACACACACACACTCCATATATTGTCTACTATCAAGTGTGTTATAGTCTATTAATGAGTTTTTTGACCATAATTCTTTTTTGTTTCCTCAGGTAAGGTGTTGATTTGCTGCAAGCAGGGTGTCGACCACTCTGCGACTCTGTTTCTGGCATATCTGATGATCTGCCATGACATGATGGTGGAGGATGCCATTGATCACGCCATACAGTCGAGACGCATCCAGCCCTCCAGAGACTTCCTGAAGAAGCTGATGCTCCTCAATGCTGACCTTGTGAACAAGCGAAAACTAAAGTTAGAGGACATAAAAAAAGGCAAAAAGAGGAGAAAATGGCAGCTAAAAAAAAAGTGTAGAAATATACTAAAAGATATACAAGAAAATGTTCACATCTAGAAATGTCAATAAAATGAATGGATAATGTCCTGATAATGAGCTGCTTTGTTTTGTAATATATTTATTTTTTACAGTGCAAATGAATTTCTGCACTGATCGAATCAAAATCCTATCAGCATTGTATTTTATGTATTTTATGTATGTACTTTAATGAATTGCTTACAGTGCAAATGAATAAGTGCACAGATAAAAAATAAATAGAGGCATTGTTAGATGCCAGTGTTTCGTGATATAATTTCTATGCAAAGATTTGATTAAAAAAAATCTTTCAGTATCATAGCCAGGGCCGTAGCTGGGGTCAGCGGGGCCCCGGTGAAGGTTGTACCAGTGGGCCCTGTTTGAAATTGTTTAATTTATATGTTCATGTTTAAGTTGTCTCAGGTGTGTAGGTGTCCAGGTACAGAAAACAAAGAATTAAATATAAAATAGCACTGCATAGTCTTCACTGTATACGTTTAATTAACAGTCAAACCAAAATGTATTCAGACACCTTCAACATTTCTTACATTATCACAGTTTATTTGCTCTAGTTTATAAAATGGTAATAAAATATGACAAGATCTCAAGAGTTAAACTGTGTCAGAACAAATTCATCTTGAAAATGTCAGATAACTTTGATAGAAAGGTGTGTAATCGATTACAATCAACCAAAACTTCAGACAGTTGTTAGTATGACAATATTTACACAACTATCAATACTTTGTTGAACAATTACCAAGCAATGTTTAATTTTGTTCAGTCTGTGGTGTGAAAAGGTTGCATTAGCAATTCAGGAAAAAAAAACACGTAAGCAAAACATGGTCGGGTCAAAGTGTCTGAAAAATTTTTGCTCCCATTTTTATCTATCAATTTCACTAGTACTCCTCTGTATGAAGATTTTTGGGGTATGTCACAGCTCGCTTTATTTTGCTATACTCACTTACATTAATTATAGTGTCCTGCACCTACTATTAAAATGTAAAAAAAAAAAAAAAAGTTTGGTTTGACTGTGCACTCATTCTTGTTAAAACTACGAAGTAATTCAGTCAAGAGCAGTGAGTGATTTTCCGTCTTTCATTTTCTTGGATTAACATTACCAGCTAGCAGCTAAATTAAGCGCGGTCACTTTAAGAGACAATGAATGCATCCAATATAATAGGCTACACATCCCATTTGTTTCTCAACTGTTTTACTGCTTTACGTAAATAACAGAAAATAAAGTGCAGAAAATGGTAGATGTGTTTGCATTTTTTAAGAATAGAATTAGAATACTGAGTGTTAAAGTTAGAGGGTCAAATAAAGATGGAAGAGATGTGTTTTAAGCCGATTCTTGAGGATTGCTAAGGACTCAGCTGCTCGGATTGAGTTGGGGAGGTCATTCCTCCAATTAAATGGAGGTAAACTTTTAAAAAAGCTTAAACCTTGCGTGTTTTCTCGCTCCAAAGCTCGCGTTTTTCTAAGCAAGTTTCTCTGTCTGAACGGTACAGTGACTGGCGCTTTAGAAACGCACTGCTTCGTGAACCTTTACGAATCACTTGTTTTGAATCAGTGATTAGAATCGTGTATCAAACCCAATCAAACAGCCAGAGTCAGTGGTTTCAGTAGAAGTTTCGTAATTTAGGTTTATGTAGCCTTCGAAATATCAGTTGTTCACCACTAGGAAAATTTGTAGACATTGTTAATGACACGTAATAAAAAGGAAGAATACTCTCTAGACAAAGCTATTTAATACAAAATAAGCTCGAAAACAAATAATAACACATTTACATATTCATGGCATTAGATGATTGGCTTATTGCATTTAATAGATATTAATTTAACATGAACATTTAATCATTTAGCAGACGCTTTTATCCAAAGCCACTTACAGATGAGAAGAGCAAATAAAATCAATTTAAACCAATAGGAGGGCAACAGTAGACAAGTCTCAGTTAGTCTGACATACCAGTTTTCCCCCAGAAAAAGATAAAAATAGAATAAGAACATTTTAGTAATAAAACATGTTTGAATAAAACATTTGCAAGATTGTTCAATGCATGTTTGGCCTGAGTTTTTGTTGCATTGCGCTTGACAGATGCGTTTGACCGCTGCAAGTTCATAACATAACGTTAAATATGAAAAGGATCCACTATAAACAGTCACACAATACTGTCTTGAACAGAAGATTTAGGGATCACTTGAAATGAAAATAGCCTACTCTGGTGTGTGTGTGTGCGCGCGCGCGTGTGTGCGTGTAAGAGAGAGCGTTTGTGCGTGAGCGCGCTAATGCGTTCAAGATCGATATCAAAAACGCGTTCTGTGGGAATGACCCTTTATTATGCATTTACGTTTATTAAAAATGTTATAAATTAAATTAACGTACTTCAAACAAAAATGATTACAATCATTAAAAATTACTTTGTTTCAAAATGTATTTGTTATCGAACAAATCAGTCCCAATTAAGGTAAAGTTAGTCAGAAATGACCATAAGTGGAGTATCGCGAGTCTTCAGTACACAAAAAATGGCTTAATATCTAAACATACTTGTACTTACAGTAGCCTTACAAGTTCATTCAGTGAAGGATTCCTCCGACTGATTCAGATTCAAACCATGCGATCATGAAGCATGAAAATTAACTGTTTAACTTAAACGAATAATTTTTTTGATGGTAAAACTGCACTCAAACATAGTAACGTTAAATGTGATTTTTTCATGCCGTGTTGCTGGAGATGGATCGCAGCAAACGCGGACATAAACGCGATATGAAATAGTGTTGAAAAACGCTATTAAAAATAATTCTTTATTTTCTGACCTAATGAGCCAATCAGCGAAAATGCTGCCGTTGGTAAACAATCCGTTTCCATGGCAACTGGAACAAGACGCGTCACTGTTTCATGACGTCACAGACCCAGTCAGTATAAAAGGTCTCGCCCTGGCAGAATCTCTTTAGTTGAGCGATGTTCGCAACAGAGACGTTAGTCTGAGTGAAGTCTGCGAAAACAAACCTAGCAACACTTGTACAAACGCCAGTCCGTATAGATCGAGATATATTTTATCTGTACAGACAGTGTGTATCAGATAACGTTAAAGTTCAAACTGACATTACCAGATACGGATTACTTATCTGTCAGTATGAGAACCACAGACACAATGTCCAAAGACATGAGAGAGGTGCTCCTGGAGGTGTACGTCAACGACGCCTTCTACTTCGGTGACAGCTACTGGGCATCAGATGATAAAGATGTTCAGCTGGAGTTTGAGATCACCGATGACATCTACGACCTTATCAGTGCATCTCGAGAGCTAGATGTGCAGCTGGAGGTTGTGACGGTGGATCATGTCTCAGGCAGATACTGCAGTCCAGGAGAGATGCGTGTGCAGCTGGAGGTTAATGCTTGTGACAACATCTCGGTCTGTGAAGTGAAAGATTTGCAGCTGGAGATGAACAGGAACGGCAGCATCTCAGAGCTGAAGAGTCCTACGCTGGTCTCTGAAGATCTGAGCGACCCAGCAGGACCTTCAGTGGAAGAGGCCAATGATCAGGGTGTCCTGGATGCTGAGAACAGTCCAACAGGTGAAGACATGCAAATGTCTTATTCATGTTTATTTGTGTTGTTAGAGATGTTTCTAATAGTAAATTATTATATGTTGGCTGTGACAAAGACCTAATACTGTTTTCCTACACCTTGTTGAGCTCTCGAGCTACAACCGCCAAATTTGTCAGCGACCTTTATGCTGATTTGAATTTTGGTTGCTATATTTTTTCTAAATGATCTGATTCATGGAATTCCTGTAGCCGACTTCCAAACGCTGTTAGATTTCCATTTAGAGCTGAAAACTTTTCAAAGTAATGCCCTGTTTAGAGTTGTTCCACTCTCTCGATCTATCTGCTAAAAATAGTTGGATAGATGCTAGCAACAACTAGCAGAGGACTCGTAGTTGTTTGTAAAGGTCCGATTGGTTTTTAATTGTTATGAAGTTAATTATGATGTTTAATGGGGTTTGAAATGTTTTTCAAACTTTCAAGCTTTTAAAAGTTTTTTTTTTTAATTTAACTCTCAGACAAGACTTATCTAGTTTGTTTTCTTCTTTTTTCCAGGACTCACTGTTGGGGAGATAACCAAGAAAATGGGGGCAATCTTCCAGCAAATTTGGGCAGTTTTCCAGACAAAAATGCCAGAAACTGTCGGGCAACCTGAAGTGGATCTTCTCGATCCAAAGGAATCGTTTGTTCCAGATCCAAGTGCTCCCAAGCCAGAACCTGAATTGGATCTGTTAGATACAGAGCAATCGTGTATCCCTGAACCAGAAGTGGATCTTGTTGTTCCTTCTGAACCTAAACTGGATCTGGTTGATCCGGAGGAATCACGTGCCAGCCCAAAAGGTGAAAAGATGCAAATAGAAACGTCTTCTTAAAATTCGGACTAATTAATCATGTTTAATCTGGTGAGAGATGTTTCTAATTACACATTGTATGTTTTTCTTCTTTTGTCAGAAACTACCAAAGCCGTGAAGAATAAGAAAGTTCATGGCTTCGTTGTAACCAAGAGAGTAGGATATGCTACAGTGAGGAATACGAAAAAAACCTTCCTCCAGAACGACAGATCGAACTCAGCATGGCCTGAGATGGATCTGAATGTTGGTGAACCAAAACCTATTGAGGATTTGGTTGCTCCTCCTAAATGGGATCTGGTTGATGCAGTGGAACTGTACACCACGAGTCCTAGCGTTCCTGAGCCGGACTCTGAGGAGGATCTGGATGATCCTCTTGAACGTGAATGGGATAAGGACTCGATGGAATTATATGCCCCGGGTTCAAGTGTCCCTGAGCCAGACCCTGAAGAGGATTTGGTTGATTCAGTGGAACTGTACCTCCCGGGTCCAAGCGTTCTCAAGCCACGACCTGAATGGGATCTGGCTACTCCAGTGGATTTGGGTGCACCAAGTCCAAGCGTTCTTGAGCCAGAGTCAACAGTGTTATCTGAACTTGCAAGTTTGGAAAACTACGTCCCTTTAACCATGCTCCAACTAGAGGATCGTTTGAAGCAGTGTACACTGCTCAAACAAAGACATGTCACCAATGTCTGGCCCAGGGTCTTCATCGGAGACGAGTAAGTCTGCAACACAATTGTATTTCTCTCATTGTTCTGTCATTTATTCTACAATGTAAATAGTTTTCTATAAAAGACTAACCAAGGCTTTTGTGTCCTTGTGCAGAGAGGCCGCAACAGACCGAGATATGCTGCAGGAGATGTGCATCACTCACATTCTGAACGCTGCAGCGCCCAAAAAGGACTTGAACTACTTCTTGGGAACATCTTATGTTGAAGATCTAGAAGGAACAGTCAATACAGGGTCCAGATATTACAGAGGCTTGCACATCAATTATTACAGCTTGCCTACAACGGACAGACACTGTTCTGACATCAGCAAGTGCTTCATGCCAGCTGCAAAATTCATTGACAAGGCCGTGAATAAACCAGGGAGTAAGGGCTGACACACACACACACACACACACACACACACACACTCCATATATTGTCTACTATCAAGTGTGTTATAGTCTATTAATGAGTTTTTTGACCATAATTCTTTTTTGTTTCCTCAGGTAAGGTGTTGATTTGCTGCAAGCAGGGTGTCGACCACTCTGCGACTCTGTTTCTGGCATATCTGATGATCTGCCATGACATGATGGTGGAGGATGCCATTGATCACGCCATACAGTCGAGACGCATCCAGCCCTCCAGAGACTTCCTGAAGAAGCTGATGCTCCTCAATGCTGACCTTGTGAACAAGCGAAAACTAAAGTTAGAGGACATAAAAAAAGGCAAAAAGAGGAGAAAATGGCAGCTAAAAAAAAAGTGTAGAAATATACTAAAAGATATACAAGAAAATGTTCACATCTAGAAATGTCAATAAAATGAATGGATAATGTCCTGATAATGAGCTGCTTTGTTTTGTAATATATTTATTTTTTACAGTGCAAATGAATTTCTGCACTGATCGAATCAAAATCCTATCAGCATTGTATTTGATGTATTTTATGTATGTACTTTAATGAATTGCTTACAGTGCAAATGAATAAGTGCACAGATAAAAAATAAATAGAGGCATTGTTAGATGCCAGTGTTTCGTGATATAATTTCTATGCAAAGATTTGATTAAAAAAAATCTTTCAGTATCATAGCCAGGGCCGTAGCTGGGGTCAGCGGGGCCCCGGTGAAGGTTGTACCAGTGGGCCCTGATTGAAATTGTTTAATTTATATGTTCATGTTTAAGTTGTCTCAGGTGTGTAGGTGTCCAGGTACAGAAAACAAAGAATTAAATATAAAATAGCACTGCATAGTCTTCACTGTATACGTTTAATTAACAGTCAAACCAAAATGTATTCAGACACCTTCAACATTTCTTACATTATCACAGTTTATTTGCTCTAGTTTATAAAATGGTAATAAAATATGACAAGATCTCAAGAGTTAAACTGTGTCAGAACAAATTCATCTTGAAAATGTCAGATAACTTTGATAGAAAGGTGTGTAATCGATTACAATCAACCAAAACTTCAGACAGTTGTTAGTATGACAATATTTACACAACTATCAATACTTTGTTGAACAATTACCAAGCAATGTTTAATTTTGTTCAGTCTGTGGTGTGAAAAGGTTGCATTAGCAATTCAGGAAAAAAAAACACGTAAGCAAAACATGGTCGGGTCAAAGTGTCTGAAAAATTTTTGCTCCCATTTTTATCTATCAATTTCACTAGTACTCCTCTGTATGAAGATTTTTGGGGTATGTCACAGCTCGCTTTATTTTGCTATACTCACTTACATTAATTATAGTGTCCTGCACCTACTATTAAAATGTAAAAAAAAAAAAAAAAGTTTGGTTTGACTGTGCACTCATTCTTGTTAAAACTACGAAGTAATTCAGTCAAGAGCAGTGAGTGATTTTCCGTCTTTCATTTTCTTGGATTAACATTACCGCAGCTAGCAGCTAAATTAAGCGCGGTCACTTTAAGAGACAATGAATGCATCCAATATAATAGGCTACACATCCCATTTGTTTCTCAACTGTTTTACTGCTTTACGTAAATAACAGAAAATAAAGTGCAGAAAATGGTAGATGTGTTTGCATTTTTTAAGAATAGAATTAGAATACTGAGTGTTAAAGTTAGAGGGTCAAATAAAGATGGAAGAGATGTGTTTTAAGCCGATTCTTGAGGATGGCTAAGGACTCAGCTGCTCGGATTGAGTTGGGGAGGTCATTCCTCCAATTAAATGGAGGTAAACTTTTAAAAAAGCTTAAACCTTGCGTGTTTTCTCGCTCCAAAGCTCGCGTTTTTCTAAGCAAGTTTCTCTGTCTGAACGGTACAGTGACTGGCGCTTTAGAAACACACTGCTTCGTGAACCTTTACGAATCACTTGTTTTGAATCAGTGATTAGAATCGTGTATCAAACCCAATCAAACAGCCAGAGTCAGTGGTTTCAGTAGAAGTTTCGTAATTTAGGTTTATGTAGCCTTCGAAATATCAGTTGTTCACCACTAGGAAAATTTGTAGACATTGTTAATGACACGTAATAAAAAGGAAGAATACTCTCTAGACAAAGCTATTTAATACAAAATAAGCTCGAAAACAAATAATAACACATTTACATATTCATGGCATTAGATGATTGGCTTATTGCATTTAATAGATATTAATTTAACATGAACATTTAATCATTTAGCAGACGCTTTTATCCAAAGCCACTTACAGATGAGAAGAGCAAATAAAATCAATTTAAACCAATAGGAGGGCAACAGTAGACAAGTCTCAGTTAGTCTGACATACCAGTTTTCCCCCAGAAAAAGATAAAAATAGAATAAGAACATTTTAGTAATAAAACATGTTTGAATAAAACATTTGCAAGATTGTTCAATGCATGTTTGGCCTGAGTTTTTGTTGCATTGCGCTTGACAGATGCGTTTGACCGCTGCAAGTTCATAACATAACGTTAAATATGAAAAGGATCCACTATAAACAGTCACACAATACTGTCTTGAACAGAAGATTTAGGGATCACTTGAAATGAAAATAGCCTACTCTGGTGTGTGTGTGTGCGCGCGCGCGTGTGTGCGTGTAAGAGAGAGCGTTTGTGCGTGAGCGCGCTAATGCGTTCAAGATCGATATCAAAAACGCGTTCTGTGGGAATGACCCTTTATTATGCATTTACGTTTATTAAAAATGTTATAAATTAAATTAACGTACTTCAAACAAAAATGATTACAATCATTAAAAATTACTTTGTTTCAAAATGTATTTGTTATCGAACAAATCAGTCCCAATTAAGGTAAAGTTAGTCAGAAATGACCATAAGTGGAGTATCGCGAGTCTTCAGTACACAAAAAATGGCTTAATATCTAAACATACTTGTACTTACAGTAGCCTTACAAGTTCATTCAGTGAAGGATTCCTCCGACTGATTCAGATTCAAACCATGCGATCATGAAGCATGAAAATTAACTGTTTAACTTAAACGAATAATTTTTTTGATGGTAAAACTGCACTCAAACATAGTAATGTTAAATGTGATTTTTTCATGCCGTGTTGCTGGAGATGGATCGCAGCAAACGCGGACATAAACGCGATATGAAATAGTGTTGAAAAACGCTATTAAAAATAATTCTTTATTTTCTGACCTAATGAGCCAATCAGCGAAAATGCTGCTGTTGGTAAACAATCCGTTTCCATGGCAACTGGAACAAGACGCGTCACTGTTTCATGACGTCACAGACCCAGTCAGTATAAAAGGTCTCGCCCTGGCAGAATCTCTTTAGTTGAGCGATGTTCGCAACAGAGACGTTAGTCTGAGTGAAGTCTGCGAAAACAAACCTAGCAACACTTGTACAAACGCCAGTCCGTATAGATCGAGATATATTTTATCTGTACAGACAGTGTGTATCAGATAACGTTAAAGTTCAAACTGACATTACCAGATACGGATTACTTATCTGTCAGTATGAGAACCACAGACACAATGTCCAAAGACATGAGAGAGGTGCTCCTGGAGGTGTACGTCAACGACGCCTTCTACTTCGGTGACAGCTACTGGGCATCAGATGATAAAGATGTTCAGCTGGAGTTTGAGATCACCGATGACATCTACGACCTTATCAGTGCATCTCGAGAGCTAGATGTGCAGCTGGAGGTTGTGACGGTGGATCATGTCTCAGGCAGATACTGCAGTCCAGGAGAGATGCGTGTGCAGCTGGAGGTTAATGCTTGTGACAACATCTCGGTCTGTGAAGTGAAAGATTTGCAGCTGGAGATGAACAGGAACGGCAGCATCTCAGAGCTGAAGAGTCCTACGCTGGTCTCTGAAGATCTGAGCGACCCAGCAGGACCTTCAGTGGAAGAGGCCAATGATCAGGGTGTCCTGGATGCTGAGAAGAGTCCAACAGGTGAAGACATGCAAATGTCTTATTCATGTTTATTTGTGTTGTTAGAGATGTTTCTAATAGTAAATTATTATATGTTGGCTGTGACAAAGACCTAATACTGTTTTCCTACACCTTGTTGAGCTCTCGAGCTACAACCGCCAAATTTGTCAGCGACCTTTATGCTGATTTGAATTTTGGTTGCTATATTTTTTCTAAATGATCTGATTCATGGAATTCCTGTAGCCGACTTCCAAACGCTGTTAGATTTCCATTTAGAGCTGAAAACTTTTCAAAGTAATGCCCTGTTTAGAGTTGTTCCACTCTCTCGATCTATCTGCTAAAAATAGTTGGATAGATGCTAGCAACAACTAGCAGAGGACTCGTAGTTGTTTGTAAAGGTCCGATTGGTTTTTAATTGTTATGAAGTTAATTATGATGTTTAATGGGGTTTGAAATGTTTTTCAAACTTTCAAGCTTTTAAAAGTTTTTTTTTTTAATTTAACTCTCAGACAAGACTTATCTAGTTTGTTTTCTTCTTTTTTTCAGGACTCACTGTTGGGGAGATAACCAAGAAAATGGGGGCAATCTTCCAGCAAATTTGGGCAGTTTTCCAGACAAAAATGCCAGAAACTGTCGGGCAACCTGAAGTGGATCTTCTCGATCCAAAGGAATCGTTTGTTCCAGATCCAAGTGCTCCCAAGCCAGAACCTGAATTGGATCTGTTAGATACAGAGCAATCGTGTATCCCTGAACCAGAAGTGGATCTTGTTGTTCCTTCTGAACCTAAACTGGATCTGGTTGATCCGGAGGAATCACGTGCCAGCCCAAAAGGTGAAAAGATGCAAATAGAAACGTCTTCTTAAAATTCGGACTAATTAATCATGTTTAATCTGGTGAGAGATGTTTCTAATTACACATTGTATGTTTTTCTTCTTTTGTCAGAAACTACCAAAGCCGTGAAGAATAAGAAAGTTCATGGCTTCGTTGTAACCAAGAGAGTAGGATATGCTACAGTGAGGAATACGAAAAAAACCTTCCTCCAGAACGACAGATCGAACTCAGCATTGCCTGAGATGGATCTGAATGTTGGTGAACCAAAACCTATTGAGGATTTGGTTGCTCCTCCTAAATGGGATCTGGTTGATGCAGTGGAACTGTACACCACGAGTCCTAGCGTTCCTGAGCCGGACTCTGAGAAGGATCTGGATGATCCTCTTGAACGTGAATGGGATAAGGACTCGATGGAATTATATGCCCCGGGTTCAAGTGTCCCTGAGCCAGACCCTGAAGAGGATTTGGTTGATTCAGTGGAACTGTACCTCCCGGGTCCAAGCGTTCTCAAGCCACGACCTGAATGGGATCTGGCTACTCCAGTGGATTTGGGTGCACCAAGTCCAAGCGTTCTTGAGCCAGAGTCAACAGTGTTATCTGAACTTGCAAGTTTGGAAAACTACGTCCCTTTAACCATGCTCCAACTAGAGGATCGTTTGAAGCAGTGTACACTGCTCAAACAAAGACATGTCACCAATGTCTGGCCCAGGGTCTTCATCGGAGACGAGTAAGTCTGCAACACAATTGTATTTCTCTCATTGTTCTGTCATTTATTCTACAATGTAAATAGTTTTCTATAAAAGACTAACCAAGGCTTTTGTGTCCTTGTGCAGAGAGGCCGCAACAGACCGAGATATGCTGCAGGAGATGTGCATCACTCACATTCTGAACGCTGCAGCGCCCAAAAAGGACTTGAACTACTTCTTGGGAACATCTTATGTTGAAGATCTAGAAGGAACAGTCAATACAGGGTCCAGATATTACAGAGGCTTGCACATCAATTATTACAGCTTGCCTACAACGGACAGACACTGTTCTGACATCAGCAAGTGCTTCATGCCAGCTGCAAAATTCATTGACAAGGCCGTGAATAAACCAGGGAGTAAGGGCTGACACACACACACACACACACACACACACACACACTCCATATATTGTCTACTATCAAGTGTGTTATAGTCTATTAATGAGTTTTTTGACCATAATTCTTTTTTGTTTCCTCAGGTAAGGTGTTGATTTGCTGCAAGCAGGGTGTCGACCACTCTGCGACTCTGTTTCTGGCATATCTGATGATCTGCCATGACATGATGGTGGAGGATGCCATTGATCACGCCATACAGTCGAGACGCATCCAGCCCTCCAGAGACTTCCTGAAGAAGCTGATGCTCCTCAATGCTGACCTTGTGAACAAGCGAAAACTAAAGTTAGAGGACATAAAAAAAGGCAAAAAGAGGAGAAAATGGCAGCTAAAAAAAAGTGTAGAAATATACTAAAAGATATAAAAGAAAATGTTCACATCTAGAAATGTCAATAAAATGAATGGATAATGTCCTGATAATGAGATGCTTTGTCTTGTAATGTATTTATTCTTTACAGTGTAAATGAATATCTGCACTGATAGAATCAAAATCCTATCAGCATTGTATTTTATATATTTTATTTATGTACAGTAGTCTGTGCTGAGTACAGTACGTAAGGTTAACCCTGTCTGGTTTAAATGTTTGAAAATGATTAACTGCTGAAAACATTCATTGGAAATTTAGAAAAGTGATCAAATGTAATCAGTTACATTACTTTAATAAAGTAGTTGAAATAGTTAGATAACTTTTTTGACTAAGGAACTTTAATTTATCCACTTTATTTTTGCAGTGTGGAAGTTATTTTCCGTGAAGGTGTGGGATTTCCGGTTCATTTGCCGATTTACGTAAATAACAGAAAATAAAGTGCAGAAAATGGTGGATGTGTTTGCGCTAAAAACAAGTATTTGGTGTTACGAGAATACATTAAAATAAAATAAATACCAGTTTCCTTCGTATCATTATATCGCTCTTGAAAAACCCTAGGCGTTCCCTACATGTGGCGTTTTGAGCTCTTCTAAAAAGTTAATCATTTTGTGAAGAAATTGGTTCAGTTGATTCAAAGTTTTGTAGGTTATTTTCTCCCATCAACTGTTTGACACATTTTTTTAAAGTTTAAATTATTTTACTTTGATGACGGGTTTTTAGAACCACGTTTCACGCACAAGGCACAAGTTTGAATAAGTCTGTTTTATCGTGTGTTGTATTGAAAAGCAATAGAAACACTAAACTGTTGATTGCAAGCTGCTGCTGTAGAATGTAAAAATCTATAAGAGTCAAGTGAACTCTTGACCTTTGTAGTTAAGTCTGTAAAACACTCGTCTCTCTGCTGAATTCAGGTCCCTATTATGTCGCCTGTCAGTGAAGTGATGTGATAAAGAATATGAGATTAACTTCCCATTCCAGTCCACTTTTTCAGGATCATCCACATAAACTTGAAAAAAAAACAAAACAAGAAAATACTCTTTTAACTCATTAACAGTATTTCACTTAAAATAGTTATTACAGCAGACAATCTTTTTTGGATCTACACATCTTCTGGTTGAATCTCAAAAAAAAAAAAAAAAAAAAAAAACATCAAGAAATGTCACCCTAAAATAAATATATGTGTGCACTATTTTTGTTTATTTATATATATATATATATATATATATATATATATACACACAGTACAGACCAAAAGTTTGGAGACTATTTTTAATGTTTTTGAAAGAAGTTTCTTTTACTCATCAAACCTGCATTTATTTGATCAAAAATACAGAAAAAAATGTAATATTGTGATATATTATTTCAATTTAAAATATTTGTTTTTAAATGTATTATACTTTAAATTATCATTTATTTCTGTGATGCAAAGCTGAATCTTTAGGATCATTATCACATGATCTTTTAGAAATCATTCTAATATGATGATTCATTATCAAAGTTGGAAACAGTTCTGCTGTGATACTTTTGTAGGATACTTTGATGAATAAAAAGTAAAAAAAGAAAAAAAAGAAACTGTTTTTAAAATATAATATTTTGTAATAACAATATACACTACTGGGATTTTATTTTTTAAATAAAATCAATACTTTTATTCAGAAAGGATGTGTTAAATTGATAAAAAGTGATAGTAAAGAAAATATATGATTAGAGTATATATTATTAGATTTTTATTTTGAATAAATGCAGTTCTTTTTAACCTTTTATTCATCATATATATTAGACAGCAGAACTGTTTCCTATTTCCATTTCTAAATGATCATGTGATAGACTGGATGTTACATGTGACACTGAAGGCTGGAGTAATGATACTGAAAATTCAGGTTTGCATCACAGGAATAATTTTTTTTTTTAAGTATATTCAAATATAAAATTATTATTTTAAGTTTTAATAATATTTCACAATATTACAAATTTTTCTGTATTTTTGATCAAATAAATGCAAACTTGATGAGAATAAGAAACTTCTTTCAAAAACATTATAAATAGTAATGTTTCCAAACTTTTGGTCTGTACGATATATATATATATATATACATTTTTGCATTACTTTTGCTGTTGTGCTGTCAAAGTGATGCCAAAATGAATGGGAGTCTATGCAATGCTAACAGCAGGTGGGGGTACGCTAGCCAATGGCGGCGTCTTGGGGTACTTCAAAAAAATATGAAACCCTGTCATTTTGACAGCAAATAGTTTAAAGACTCCATTTGCCCATTCATTATTTTTAAAGAAACACGAAAATGTATAAAAAGGCCCCATTGTATCTTACGTTGTGGCCCCGTAGAAGCATTTTTTGTAAAAATAGGTTAACGATTGCGTCATTACCTGCAAATCACACAGTAGAGACATTACCGCATGGACAGGAGGAGAAGCTCGCGGGAAATCTTTTACTGTCTATGAGGCTATCGGGAAGACGTGGAAGGCATAAGCCCATAGAGAGTCCATAAAAGAAACGGGACAAAATTATTCAACAACGTCTGCAAGATTTGGTGAGTGATTCATATTTCTCTTGGCACAGCTATTAGAAGATTTACAATTGTCAGACAGGTTGCTCACGTGACATCTATGTCATCAAGCTCAGTTTGAGTCTGTGCCAGGGGGGTAGGGTTTCATATTTTTTTTGAAGTACCCCTGGGAGCCGCCATTGGCTAGCGGACCCCCACCTGCTGTTAGCATTCCATTGACTCCCATTCATTTTGGCGTCACTTTGACAGCGAATAACTTTACATCTGTGGCGTTTAAAGACTCCATTTGTCCATTAATTATTTCTAAAGAAACACGAAAATGTATAAAGGCTCCATTACCTTGTATCTTACGTTATGGTCCCGTAGAAGCAGTTTTTGTAAAAAAAAATTGGATAACGATTGCGTCATAACCAGCGACTCTCTGTCACACAGTAGAGAAATTACCGTATGGACAGGAGGAGAAGCTCGCGGGCAATATGTTACTGTCTATGAGGCTATCGGGGGGATGTGGAGGCATAAAGTCGAGGGAGATAATTAATCAGAATATTTACCGATATCCCGGAGTAATTCATTTACTCAAACAGTACACTGACTTAACTGCTGTGAAGAGAGAACTGAAGATGAACACCGAGCCGAGCCAGATAATGACTCGTTCACGAGTCAAGAACTGGTTGCATCGGTTTTCGGATCACAAGTACTTCTTTCGGACAGTTCGATTCAATAAACCAGTTGAAGAAAACAGTTCACCGGTTCTTTTGCGCTTGACGTAATGGCGTCATTGGCGATGATTGCCCTTGATTCAAGCCTTCGGTTTACCCGTGCTCATAACATTAGCAATCAGTTCAGAATCAATCACCAAAAGAATCAGTTCGGTTCAGACGCTCTGTGTGTCAGTCTGCTTCACGCTGAATCACACATGCGCAGTATCATCAGTTCCTCGGTTCTCGAATCGGACGCGTCTGACAGAAACTGTTCTTGACTCGTGAATGAGTCAGTCTGTTGTTAGTTATCTCTCGACTCTGTGTTCATCTTCAGTTCTCTCTTCACAGCAGTTCAGTCAGTGTACTGTTTGAGTACATGAATTACTCCGGGATATTGGTTTGTTTGAACTCAGAGGGAGTGTTAGCCACATTAAAAAAGTTAACAGCTTAAGTCATTTGTGGATTAATGCGTATTGGAGACGCGATCCGTTTAAAATGATTCAGTTCGATTTGGAATTTCATGTCCATTGGTTTTCATTATTTCTCTTGTTTACTATACTATTTATTACTAATCTCAATTTAGTTTTAGTTTGGATCTAGTTTTGTATTTATTCCAGTTTATATGAAAAGGTTCATGTAGCATGATTTAAAATTCATATACAGACTAAATCCTTTTAACTGAATGTGCTAAAAAGTTTAAAAGTTGTAGGAAGCATGGTGGTGGTAATGTTGAAGGGGCACGACCGAGGTGCCGTAGTTTGCTTATAGCTTAAGTTTAGCTTAAAAGTTCTGGTGCTTTTATTTTGGCTTCAAATTTCATAAAAGTTATATTTTGTGAAGATTTATCTTGATGGACAAAATGTGGAAGTTTCATGATCTATGATTGAACGCAGAGCTTATTCTTTGCAATAATCCAAAACCCTATGAAAAAATCCTATTGGCTTTTTGCCGAGAACCAGTTCGATGCTAACAGCCAATCCATCTACAAAGTGACATCATAGTTTCCCAATTCTTCTGACTGCAAACTTGCGTTCAAATCAAGCGACAACCTCCCGCTCTCTCTCATGAAACCAACAAGTAACTAAAACTGCAATTCTTCGACTGGCTGCTAAAGGGCTCTCTCTAAAAACTAGTCAGTCCCATAGACTCCCCATGTTAAAATGCCCCATGTAAAAACTTTACAGCAGAAAATAAAATGTTTACAGCATGGTGCGAAATGTGGTTTTGGTCTATATAGCAAATTTTACCCTTCATGACAACTGTGAGGGGGTGATTTTTTTTTATAACTCATCCATTCAAATTATATTAAGCCCTAAAGATCTGCATAATTAAGGGCGTGGCCACTTGAGCGACAGGTGGATTGCCACTACTTGTGTTGAGTTAGGTGGGCATGGCTACAGCAACCAGCTCCCGACTTTTTTTCAAATATTGTGATTATCCGGGAGTGACGCACTTCCAAGATTGCGACGGCTGGGTGTGCCCACTTTGAGCTTCAAAAATGCTCTTAAGAAACCTACGGGTCACAGTATGTGGTTCAAATCTGCCTCCATTTCTGAATGAAACACCTACTTTACTGCATCCAATTAGTAACAATTATTTTTTTTCCAGATTATTGTTTTCTTATTAATACGACACATTTTTGTGAATTTTCACAATCAGTCTTCTTTTAATGTTGCTCACAGGTCTAGTATCTTTATGGAGGAATCACAGCAGTGAGAGGAAACACTGGGGCATTGATAGGATCCTCTTGGACTAGAGCTGCTTTAGCAGGAACCTCAGAGCAGGGAGGTTGAGAGAGGAGCTCTGGGACTCGAGCAGCCTTGAACACCAACTGAAGCTGTGACTGCAAACACTGGGAACGACTTTGCTGGAACAATTTTATTGTTCTTTACCATCATGAGAGGAGCCTTTATGGTGGATAGGACGGGCATGTCCTCCAGACACAAGACTGTCCCTCTTCACCACGACCTACAGGACCTAAAACACAATTAGAAATTATACAAAATACACAAACATACTTCACAAGGTATAAAAATATATCTTGATATCTGTGTAGTGTATATGGATTGCCTATAGAACAGTTGCAGAAGGGATTCTGATTAAACCAAATTGAAATAAATAATCAATCATTTTAGCTAGTGTAGACTTACCTTGAACCAGTCATGTGAGCCTATCTCCTCCAGATGAACCCTCTGCTCCGGGATGCTCCTTGGGCAACCACAAGAAAAAACGGCAGCATTCTGTGCAGAAAAATGAGAGAAATTTCTGATTATTTCCTTCAACTTCTGCGAGATTCCTCCATTATCTATGAGGCCATTACTTATAAAGCTGCTGTTTTCATAATTAACCTTAAGATTAAGATCTCACCATCTGAGAAGCTGGGTTCGATCCAGACATCAGCGGCGCATCATTTTTATATCGCTGCTGTACAGATAACGGTTGGTCATTGTGCTAAACAGCAGCACACACAGCTTCCCGCTGTACTCATACTTCTCAAAGTACTCAGGAGGACAGAAATTTGCTGTCCCTGGAGGAAAAAGTTTGTCAAATGTCTAAGTTTGCTTCACTACATTTCAAACTTTACTCTTGTCTTTTCTTCTTCTGAGAATGTTGTTAGCGCTTTGTTAATATTTGGCTGTGCCTCGTCTAATTGAGACATGCTGTAACTGGTCACTAGAGTTCAAATCCAAAATACATGTTTGATAGAGAATACAGGTCATATAATTAGAATATCATCAAAAAGTTGATTTCACTTATTCCATTCAAAAAGTTAAACTTGTATATTATATAAATTCATTACACACAAATTGATATATTTCAAATGTTTATTTCATTTAATTTTGATAATTATAACTGACAACTAAGGAAAATCCCAAATGCAGTATCTCAGAAAATTAGAATATTGTGAAAAGGTTCAATATTGGAGACACCTGGTGCCACACTCTAATCAGCTAATTAACTCAAAACACCTGCAAAGCCTTTAAATGGTCTCTCAGTCTAGTTCTGTAGGCTACACAATCATGGGGAAGACTGCTGACTTGACAGTTGTCCAAAAGACAACCAATGACACCTTGCACAAGGAGGGCAAGACACAAAAGGTCATTGCAAAAGAGGCTGGCTGTCACGGGATAACCGTACCCTGGAGAGGATTGTGAAACAAAACCCATTCAAAAATGTGGGGAAGGTTCACAAAGAGTGGACTGCAGCTGGAGTCAGTGCTTCAAGAACCACTACACACAGACGTATGCAAGACATGGGTTTCAGCTTCGCATTCCTTGTGTCAAGCCACTCTTGAACAATAGACAGCGTCAGAAGCGTCTCGCTTCAAAAAGGACTGGACTGCTGTGGAGTAGTCCAAAGTTATGTTCTCCGATGAAAGTACATTTTGAAATTCCTTTGGATATCAGGGTCCCTGAGTCTGGAGGAAGAGAGGAGAGGCACACAATTGATGTTGCTTGAGGTTCAGTGTAAAGTTTCCACAGTCAGTGATGGTTTGCGGTGTCATGTCATCTGCTGGTGTTGGTCCACTTTGTTTTCTGAGGTCCAAGGTCAACATAGTATACTAGGAAGTTTTAGAGCACTTCATGCTTCCTGCTTCTGACCTACTTTATGGAGATGAAGATTTAAATTTCCAACAGGACTTGGCACCTGCATACCGTGCCAAAGCTTCCAGTACCTGGTTTAGGGACCATGGTATCGCTGTTCTTAATTGGCCAGCAAACTCGCCTGACCTTAACCCCATAGAAAATCTATGGGGTATTGTGAAGAGGAAGATGTGACATGCCAGACCCAACAATGCAGAAGAGCTGAAGGCCACTATCAGAGCAACCTGTGCTCTCATAACACCTGAGCAGTGCCACAGACTGATCGGCTCCATACCACGCCACATTGCTGCAGTAATTCAGGCAAAAGGAGCCAAAACTAAGTATTGAGTGCTATACATGCTCTTACTTTTCATGTTCATACTCTTCAGTTGGCCAAGATTTCTAAAAATACTTTCTTTGTATTGGTCTTAAGTTATTTTCTAATTTTCTTGAGATACTGAATTTGGGATTTTCCTTAGTTGTCAGTTATAATCATCAAAATTAAAAGAAATAAACATTTGAAATATATCAGGCAATATAAATATAATATGTCTGTGTGTAATGTATGAATATAATATACAAGTTTCACTTTTTGAATGGAATTAGTGAAATAAATCAACTTTTTGATGATATTCTAATTATATGACCAGCACCTGTACATACCACTGAAGGAGATTTGAGGCGTGCTCTTCAGAAGGTCCCCAGCACTGAAATCGAACAGTTTGACCTCCATGGTCTCTGTGTTGAACACAAGGTTGTACATCTTAATGTCCCTATGGAAGAGCAAACGACATCAGCGTCAATCACCTGCTCACTGAAGAGCTTGCCGTGATGTCCATGCAGGACGAGGGCTGGTCGGGATGCTCCTGCAGTCCAGCAGCTCTATGATGTGGAGACAGCGGGGTCTTGATTGGTCGTGACTGTCAAAGCCAGCTCTGGAGGAACTGTACTGGGATGGTCAGGCTAGAAGAAAGATTGTTTTATGATGGTCAGATGGAAGTAGTTTCTCAGGATTTAGCTCAGTCTGTTTGTCTGTTGAAATATCTGTACTCTGTTTTACGTGAATCCAAGATCTTGTAAATTGCAAACAGTGAATGACAGATTAAGGAATGAAAGAGAGAACACAGACCACTCACAAGGCTGAGATATGACTAGATTTCTGTCTTCGATGTGAATTTCACAGCCACCTGAAGACTTCAACTCCTCAACGATGGCATACGTCCACCAAATGAGGTCTATTACAAGATTTGTAAAAGTTTTTTTTTTTTTTAAGTTCACACAGCAGTACTAAATGAACTGTAAAAAGAAGGAAAAAAAGCAAATGGTAATTAAAAAAACCTAAAAAAAAAATTAACTGCAGTTAGAAAAACATTATTTAAAGCATACATTTTCCTAAATAAATACACACCCTAAAATAAATGAAAGAAGAGGCTGTGTTATATTTAGTTATGACAGTAAACTCACCCTCATTCACAGTCCAGATGTCTCGGATGTGAAGGACTGACTGGACTGTCCTGATCTTAAGGCTGGACGTCCCGCATGTGCTCCTCTGCAGTGAGGGGTCTTCAGGAGCACTGGAAGGAGACCCCTGAGGATCAGTGTCCTCTACAGAAGTCAACACCAGAGAAGTCTGATCTAAACACCGCTATATCAACCAAAAGCTTGCTTTAATCTACTAATATCAGTAAAACATTCAATCCTCGTATTCATTCTTCATTCAGGAGTTACTTTCGGTTACTTCAATCTTGAAATATAACATGTATCACATGTAGTGGAAAAACTCACTTAACTGCATTTGTATAATGTGATGGTGGTGTGTGAACAATGAACAGACTCTCAGATGTTCATGTTGATTTAGCATCAGTCCAGCTCCTGGATGGAGACACATCAGTGTCCTGCTCTCTCTGAGCTTTGGTGGATTTGTGGGGAGAGGAACAACAGAAGAAACCTGCTCTTTTTATGCCTCTTCTTCTCGTCTTTTCTCCTCTTCACCGACAGCTACAGGCGTCTCCTCAGGAGAAGATGGCTCCGTGTGGTCGGTGGGTGTCAGTGTTGTCCCTCCGTCCCATAAGCAGCACGATAAAACCCTATCAACAACTAAACTCACGGTAAACTGTTGATAACACACTCCTTACTTCCCGCGAAGTGAACAGATGAGTCCCGCGCTTTATATATTCCTCTCGCGACACCTTCTGAATCATAAGAGCTCAAACTAAACTGAGACTCTTGAAATGTTATCCCTCTATAAATTACGCTAAGAAATTTGAATATTAATATTTAGCCACTCAAAATGTATTTTAGGGCTGTCTAATGTCCCCTTACAACCAGTAAATGTAAAATGTATTAGCCATGTGCTTCATTTTTGGTAACCAATCATTAATGGAGACATTAGCACATGCCAGGTCACGTGGATGTAAAATATCATTGTACTACATCCATATCTGTTTTCTAAAGTATTTTATTATTTTATTGAACTTTTATCAAAACAACAACTCGAAGACCAACAAATCTGAGCGTCAGTCATAACAGACAAAGTCTTATCATGAGATTCATATTTAGTGTAGCTGGCATTATTAGGTACTGTATTGTTTTAGGTACATTTTTGAAAGATGGAGAGAAAAATCTGTACCTATTTCATAAAGTATTGATGATAGTGATTTGAGTGCATCAGAACATCAGGTTATAGTAATAAAACAAGTTGTTTGTTGAGGACCAAAATAAAAAGTGTTAAAAAAGGACAATTTCTTCGTTTGTTTTAACATTTTGCTGTGAATGACAAGTTAAAGAAACCGTGCCCTTGTTTTTCATATTTGGTAATACAGCATCTCCAGAAACTGTGAAATCTGTTTCCTCCAATAGATGACAGCATTTCAACACAATCAAGCTGGTTTAATAACATTGTTACATGGTTCTTTCCAAAATAATTAAATGATGAGATGTTAATAACCACCAAAACCTTGAATCATCTGTCCATCTAATTCTGCTTTGTTCAGAGGAAGGAGATAAGGACATATGCATCAATAAGTAATGAAGTTCATGAGCACATCAGTGGTCGATCATCAACTCAAATCATATTTATAAGAGCAGCTAATGTTTTTAAATGAGTTTGTGTTGTCATCTGCCCCAGCTGTGAGTTGTCTCTGAATAGATTTGTTATAAATGTACCATGTGATATTATTATAACTCTTTTTATTTAGTACATCACCATAGTATGAAGGGGAAATCAACCACACAGTGTTATGCCATTAACATGTGGGATGTAGTAGATCTAATTATAAAATCTGAGTTGGAGTTCAGATGTGTAACAGCACTAGAGAAAACGCTCCTATTTGTCGTTCTTTTCTAATTTAATACCACTTTATATGATCAGCATAACTGTTAAAAGTTTAGCTGTCTTAACTTCACGAAATCAGATGATTCATGTTATCCAGCATGATGTTTCAGGTCATTTATTACTAATAATAATGTATATACTATGAAGGAAAATGATTGTGAAATTCTACCATAAAGACACAACAAGGAGGAGATGATTTAAGAGAGAATGCAACATATACACTACTGGTCAAAAGTCTGGAATTATTATGATGTTATGATTTTGCTCTCACCGAGGATGCGTTCATTTAATCAATAAGACAATTCCCTATTCCTGTGACGGAAAAACTGAATTTTCAGCATCATTACTGAGAAAAGTTGTGATGTTTAATATTATTGTGGAGAGCGTTATAATTAAAAGGTTGGGTAATTCAGATTATAAACAAAAGAAAGAAAATAAATGAATACTTCTATTGAACAAGGATGCATTACTCTGATAAAAAGTGACAATAGAGACAAATGTCAAAATATATTTCTGTCTATGAATGCTGTTTTTCAAAGAGTCAAATGCATTAAGCAGACTACAGTTTTCAATGTTTATTGAACTGCAAATCAGCGTATTAAAATGATTTCTGAAGGATCATGCGGCACTGAAGACTTGGAGAAATGATGCAGAAAATTCAGCTTTGTATCAGAAATAAGTTAAGTTTTACAATATACTCAAATAGAACACATTCAAATGTAATAATAATAATAATTCACAGGATTTCTGTTTTACTATACTTTTGATCAAACTGGTGTGCATAAGTGACTTTTTCTTGACCGGGAACATCTTCACTTTTTTTGATAAATGACTCATGACATTTAGTTTTGTGTGACTCCTCACCAGATAGTGTATGCATACTGCACTCTGGACATATTTAGGCTTGTATGAGACAGGAGCTGGGACGTCTCCAAGTCTACTACTAATGGACTACTAGATGACTTCTACGGCCAACTTCCTGATCGTGATCTGTCAAATCACCCAAAACCGCTGCTACTGTTGTGAATTCAATTGGAAAGCTTATGTTAATTCATGTAGTTATGTTAAAATCAGTGGTCGGGCAACTGCAAGTCGTCTGTTCAACAAATCTATATTGGCAAAATAGTGTGCGATTACGCAAAGATACACAGAGATTACTGCAAATACAGCAGCCATAATCAAAGTCTCTATTAACAGAATACGAGCCGTTCTTTTCCAGTGAGGAGAGGAGCCAATGCAGCTCATGGGACGTCCTGTCGGGCGGCTCTCCCACATTCTGCAGCAGTGACTCAGCATTGGTTAAACTCGGCTCTCCGCTTGGACAGCGTCAAAGTGTCTATGCCAGCGGTGTGACCGGCATCACTGATACGCCAGGCAGTTGTGCGGCGTGCACTCCTCCTGCTCCTCCAGCTCGGGGCACGGCGTGCCACTGTTGGCCGGTTTGAGCAGGATGTAACGGGTGCGATGGCGCAGGCCTCCCCGAGAGCACGGCCTCAGACACAGGCCCCAGGACGACCACATCGACACCTCGCAGTCCAGCGGCGTTTCTGCAAGACATGCAGGAATCATGAGGATCAGTGGCCAAAAAAGCTGTCTGGAATCAATCCGTCAGGAGATTATGTTTATGTGCATGTTTATACATTGTCAATTAAAGAAAAACAGACCACTGGTGTACTTGGGCTGAGGGGCTCCGATAAACCAAATAATTCAACAAATGTTTATTTTATAGCAGGTTAGTGGGTCAGTGTCTAATTTGCTTAAATTTCAGGTTTTTTTTGCAATGTCCACTTTTTGAATGAAATTTAAAATTATAAATAGATATTTTTAAGTTTATATTATCTGTTTAAAATTTATTTCTACAACTTAAACCTTATTTAAAAAAACTGATGTAGTTGAGATTTAACGTTTCTTTTAAATATTTCAATTTACTTGTTTTTTTTATATATATATTTATTTATTTTATTAAAGTTGATCTCTGATTACCTATTGTCAAGGAGTATATTAATCGCCTGCCTATATTGGGTACATAGTTATGGTTTGCAATATTTTTTATGATTGTAATCTAATCGAGAGAACATCTGTATAGCCAAACAAGAAGCTAAAATGGTGAAAGTGTCGACTGTAACCTGTCAATCCGTACTATTTGTCCATAACATAGCTGAAAACTCAAAACATCTTTTTCTTTGTAATATCAAAACCATGTTTAATGACTAAGTTTGGCAACTAGCAGATAAGTTACATTTATTATACACAAAAATATATAAATTAAATCCAACAGTATGTAATATAGTGCTCCTGTAGCTCAAGTGGTAAAGCATTGCCTTAACAAGTGCTAGGTTGGGGGTTCAAATCCCAAGGAACACGTTAGGAAAAAATTGTTAGCTTGAATGCAATGTAAGTTGCTTTTGATAAAAGCGTCTGCTAAATGCATTAAAATATATATATTTTTTATGTACTCTAAATTATAGAATGACTCCTATGCATTCAGTTTGAAAGTCTCAATTCATGTGTGATACTAGCAATGAGTCATGGAAATTTAGTGGAACTTAGTTCAAGTTAGTGGAACAACACATGCTTAAAATTTATTTTGTGGAAGCAAATAAAAAGTGTTTACCACATGTGGTGTGCATTAGGGTTCACCAAATTTCAATTGTTTAACCCCCCCCCCCCACCCCCCCCAAAAAAAAACACTGCAACACATGAAATCGTGCACAATGCTGCGGTAAACCAAAACATCTACAAGAAGCACGTAGCACTTCTTTTTTGAAAGAATACAATCCATAGACAGAAAACTCTGCGGCTGAATGTCAAACATGTGCAGCTCTACCTGAGAATCTGTGGGGTTTGGTTGTGTCCGGCAGGATGTGATTGGACACTCGGTTCTGTGTGCGGCCCTGTCGCTTCACCCAAATAGTGGCCAGAGGTGGGAGTTCGGTTAGCCGAGGGTAATAGAAGGAATTTGCCGGGTGGTTTGGCTTCTGAGAGGTGATCTGAATAAGAAGAAAACAGATGCTGATGCAGTAGAGTGGGGATTTGCATCAGCCAAAATGTAAGACATTGATTTCTAAATGTAAATCTAGAAAACAAAACGTTTTTATGATGCTTTTTAAAATGTATTTAGTTTTTTTTTTGTCTATTTTGAGTTTGACAGCTCCTGGTCCCTCATCCACTCTAATTATATGGAAGAGAGCAGCGTGAACATTCTTCTAAATTTCTCCTTTTGTGTTCCATATTGACTTGAAATTTCAGGAGGGTGAGAAAAACATTCATTTTGGGGTAAACTAATCTTTTAAAAGTTATGGAAATTTCGATAGTGAATACATTGGTAACACTTCAGATTAGGGAACACATTCATTATGAGTTAAGAGTTCTGCCTCAATAAACTCCTCATTTGTTGCTTATTTATAGTCCGTAAGGTGATACAGTTTAGATATGGGTTTGAATTAAGGGATCTAAAATATGGTCATGCAGAAAAATAAATGTATATGTGTGTTAAACAGCAAAACAGTAGTAATATGTATGTTAATAAATGACTAGTTAATAGCGAGAATAGGTTCTTAAAATAAAGTGTTACCAATACATTCATGTAAAACTCCCCTGAAATAGATTAAAATCTCAAAGAATGATTGTCTTATTACAGACACTGGTACCTGATGAAATCTTACAATCTGTTAAAAGCCTTATCCAGTCACCATGAACAAAAGGTAAAGCCATAAAAATGCTTTGGCCAAAAATGCCAGAGCCTTTTACAGTTACTTAAAATCATATATATATTTTTTTGAACAAGCAACATTTGATTGGTCCTCTCACTTCTGGAAAAAAGTTTTGTAATGTTTCAATTAAGTAAAAAATACAGTCAAATATTCTAAATAATTCTTTTAAAATGTAATTTATTCCTGTGATCAAAGCTGAACTTTCAGCATCATTGCTGCAGTGTCACATGATCCTTCAGAAATCATTATAATATGCTAAACACTACATGTGTCTTTAATTTAACGTAAAAGCATTGATTTCTTCTTACAGCGCCCAACCTTTTAAAGGCTCGTGTATAGCTGGATCATGGGAAGCGTATCTTACCATGGTGATATTTTCTGGGGGTATTGTTGGAAAGTTTGGCGAGGAGAAAGTGAAGCCGCTATCAGTGCCAGCATCAAATGGGTGCAAGTCAAAGGTCACTTCCTGTTTCCATTGCCCACCCTCACACAGGTTCAGACTGTCCACCCCCACGAACCAGTCTGGACTGGGGATCACTTTCACGATCAGAGACAGCTGTGAGAGAAAACACAACACGATCAGTCATCATCAGCGCTGATTTACCCAATGCCTTTGCACTTGCTTTTCCCAGCATGCTCTGCTAACATAATTGGCTTCATAAGTCACATCTGTAACTTTTCTTTCTTGCCATTTCCAGTATTTTCCACTCCTTCCTGTGTATGTTAGGTTAGACCATCTGGTTTTTTTTTTCTTCTCTCAATGGTGATGAATGTTTCCTTTATGAATATGACCTCATTCAGGAAGAGCCCTTGGGTCAGAGCAGGACGAGGGAATGGCCTCACCCTGCAATCGCAGAGAGAAACCAGCCATGGGGCGACGTCGCCTATTTTAGGACCAGCGCAAGCCTGATATTCAGCCAACGATGATTCATCAGACATGCAATAAATCCTAACAGATCCTGTCTGCTCGGGTTCACATAAGGTATATCTGTCAAACCTCGCCAAATCACATAGATGTTCAAATCTACTGAACAAACTATAAGTGCAAAACTCAGCAAGTGTGTTCTGGGTAGCTGCTTACTAGCACAAAACATTAGGGCTTTGCACACTTGATTGACTGAATGAATGGATGAATCATTGATTTACCATCTGGGGCTATTGCCTTTCTTAATTAGTTAACCCTTTGTTATTCTAAATGTTTTTTGCACTGGTTATACTTTACCAAGGGTTAAACTTTAATCCTGGGTATTAATAAACAGATGTTTCACACTGTATATTCATAAACTTAACATTCATATTTGACAGTAACTGGAGGAGTTTCATAACCCTGCAGCGCTAACATCGTTTCTAAATTACAAGTGTGAAACGTCTAAATTACCTGAGTTTAAAAACAGCATTTATACTTGCATTTATAATGATAACCCTGGGTTAAATAGTGTCAAAATCCCTTAAAAATCTCTTTAATACCTAAACTGTTTTTCTCAGACAGCAATTAGATTAAATATAGAGAGAATGAGATTTTATGAAATGTCCTGCTTGGTTAGTTTTGTCTCTCTCTCCAGAGTTTGAGTAGAAATCTTAAAAATGTCTCAATCCGAATATCTGTAATAAAAAACACATCCACCATTTTATTGTTCTGTAATCTGTAAAGTATTTTAATATCTCATAGGAATTTATAAGAGAATCACTCAAGGCAAAGTGATTCACACTTAAAGCATAATTAAAAAAATACATCAAGTCTGCCATTCTAAACCAGAAGGTCAAAAATGTTTAAAAATATTTGATATAACAAATGTTAAAACTCCCCAAAACCATTTTCTTCGGCTAGGAAACTACATTTCATTTTTATTTGTCTCTCAACAGCTGTTATTTTTCCTTAAGAATACCTTGAAACTTCTGGATTAACATTAATCCCCATTAATTATTTTATTCTATGAGAGCTTGGGAGTCAAAACGTTTGAGCATCCCTACATGAAGCCTCTTGAGCCACGGAAGAGCATACAGACTCATTACATCAGAATCACACTCTTAAAAACAAAGCCACTTTGGGTCCTCAAAGAACCTTCCACTGACCAGTTCTTAAAAGAACATTTTCTCTTTTAATGTGAAGAAGGTTTTATTCTAAAGATCAATTAAGAATGTTTTGTTCAATGGTAAGTTTCAATGGATACTGAAGGTTCTTCTTGGGAAAGAACCTTTATTTTTAGGACTGCAGGTCTCATATATTAGTGTGAACTCCTCACAATAGGTCATTCCTAAAGCAAACATTAAAAGCCGAAAAGAGATATTTGTAGTCTGCTCTTTGCCTCCATATTTGGGCCAGTTTTGTTACCTTATGACAACATCCAGTCTACAGCTGACTTTTCCCCAGACTGGATTTACTCTTGTCTCTCCCTCGTCTCTTCTCATTCTGTGGCTTTTCCAGGAATACCTCCTGCTATATCAATTTCTCTGGCGTGAGAGGCGAGCGATGTCTCATCCCTCTGCTGTCTGTTCCGGCCCTGCACTAATAGAGCTCAATCTCTCTTCAGGGCACAGAGTCACACGAACACATTTGCCAAACCAATGCCCCGGTTTGAAAAATAATACACAGCTCATCTATTCCTCTGTCTGTCGGCATGCACAGCTGGAACGTGCCCTGGTTTCTTACATAGCTCAGTCTTTGTAGAAATCCACATCGCTGCTGCTGTCTGGATCTTATTAAATGCAAAAGAACCTTGATTTCGGCCAGCGCTTTGCTGTTTATGATCGACTTATTTTCCTGTTGATTTGAGGGTGTTGGTCATGCATTTGTGGGAATCTGAGATTTTACACCGTGTCTGTTTTTTAGAGATCTTAATCAAACACATTGCAATTGTAGCCCAACAGTATATTTAGGAAGTGTCTTTGAAAATGACACAGAAGGATGATAAATGCTGCTTTCACAGGCAGTATACAGAGGTAAGAAGGCATCAAGGCACGTTTAATCCAGTGTTTGTATAACAGCTTGTCTACCGAGACGCCTTCAAACCTACAATCCTTTGGTAAAAATGTTATTTAGTAGATAAACAAGAAACTGAGTTTTACGTTTTCTGAAGAGCACACGAGTTGTGCAGTGTTTTTATTGCACTGCTAATGCGGGTTCAATGGTTTTCTGATTTTAAATTGCATGTCAAAACAGCATTTTCAGTTGCTTTTGATATATCTTGGGTCCCCCACTTAAAAAAAAAAAAAAAAAAAAAAAGATTGCTGTGAATAGTAATCAAAACTTAAAAGCCAGCATTAAAATAAATAATGATGCATTGTTTCAACTTAAGAAGTAAGTGTTAATGATTTACTTCAAATTATAAGTTTAGTTAACGTAGTTAAGTTGGATATTTAAGTTATCTCATCAAGTTTTATGTTGTTATAACCAGTATTGGGGGTAATGCGAGTTACGTAATCAGATTACTTTATTAAGTAACTAGTAAAGCAATGCATTACTTTTTAATTTAGAAGGAAATATCCAAGTTACGTTTTCAAATAAGTAACACCAGTTACTGTCCATAAAAAGTAACATAATTAGTTACTTTGTTAGGGAGTAACGCAATATTGTAATGCATTACATTTAAAAGTAACTTTCCCCAATACCGGTTACAACAATCTGCAGTAGCGTTTTTTTACATTGCTTCAATGTACGTTTATGGGATTTTTAAATCATTGATCATTTATTTTTAAGTCATTGTTCATCTCTCCTCAATAAGCCACATAACTTGAGGCATCATTCATGTCTTGCAGAACAAGTTACTCACCAAAGTTTAATACTATACATATGTTTAATACTATAAGGCCTAAACAATCCGAACATCAATAATAAGTGATTCTCTCTCTCTCTTTCTCTCTCTCTCACACACACACACGTCCCAAGGCCACAGTCATACTCCCAGTCAAACCTCACTGCTATGCGGATCTAAAAACAGCAGACGTCCCTCCATGCTGTGGTTCAGTAACAGCAACAGTGAATGCCAGGCGCATCTGAGGGTGGCTGCCGTTTTTAATAGGTCTCCTTTATATTCCAGACTTTGGCAAAAAAAGATATGTAGGTCACCAGCAGCACCAGCGCTGCCTTTAGACCCTGTAACCAACGGTCTCGTGGCTAACAGGAAAATAAATATTCCAGAAAGGGAGAAGGAAAGGTTCCAGCCTCTCGCTGTCTGAAGGTCTGGTGGGTGCAGGAGCCGGAAGTGAGGGAGAGAGGGCTGTGGTCTGGAGGTCCTGGGACTCTGGATGTGGTTTTGGAGTCCTGCGCTCTGGTGAAGTCTGTCTTTGTGCAATATATAAGTATATTGTATCATTAAAGTGAGTCTGAAGTGAAATTTCATCCTTTCTGAATGCATTCTATTGGGAATAATTCATCTGTTTGCATGTGCTTTATTTTTTTAAAAGCATATTTGGACCTCATGGAATGAAACACATCCCACATCCCTCACACTAGGTACAATGCTCACTTCTTAATAGTAAGTAAGGTAGTTGTTAAGTTTAGGTATGGGGTAGGATTTAATGATCTAAAATGAAGATGCAGAACAAGGTGTGCTTTGTAAGTACTACAAAACAGCCTGTATGCTATTAATCAGCACGCTGGTTTATAGAGAGAACTGGTCCTTAAAATAAACTTTCGGATGTACGTCACAATACAGAAGAAAACATTCATTGCTACTTCCGTTTTGTCTTCCAGGGCCTAGTCTTTATTCAGGTTGTTTAATGCTCTATTAATTTGATGGCTTTACCTTAGTGCAGTGAAAATGTCTGAAACGAGGCAGTCCAAACCGTGGAATGGGAAATGTCTTCGGGGAATTTCCCCTTCTGACTTGCCATCCAGAAAATCATTATTTCTAAATAACTGTTTTCATTTCGATTCCAATGTAAAGTCAGCATATCCTTGACACAAGCAGATTTACCTGCTTCTCTACTGGACAGATGAAACCAATCCTTATTTGTACCGAAACTGTTTTACATCTAAGCTCTTTCATTAATGCATGAATTGGCATTCCCAATGAGTTTTTAGGCCTAAACCTAGACATGAGTAAGGACCAGTGCTTCTGGTTCAATTGACCAGAAATCAATAGGGTTTTTAATGAGTTTTTGGGTAAATGTCTGAAATAAGGTCTGTGTTTAAAACAAACTCAAGATATTTTCATGTTCTATTCTATTCTATTCTATTCTGTGCTTTTACTTGCATTGAAAAAGTCAGTTGCTAACCCTAGTGAAACATAAATATACTTAAATATATTAGAAATACATTTATTTCATGCTAATATACTACAAATACATTTACATGTACTTAAAAAAACACATTGCAAACACATTGCACATTGCAGTTTACACATTTTCGTATAGTAAACTGTTATACTTGAAGTCTGCTAAACTACTTTTGTACTTAATGCATTTTAATTGTGCGGAAGAAGTGCAAAGATATACTGAAGTATATTTGATTGTGCTAAAGTGGAACTATTGCAAGTATACTACACTTTAAATATCTTGGATTTAAAGACCAATATTATTCAAATATCATATGATCCTCATCAATAGTGACATTAAAACACATTTTAGACTTAATATAAAGAAACGTGCATTCTGCACAAGTACTTCAAACAAAGTGTCATTATAATTTTTATGCCAATAAGTCTTTAGTGATATGTCAGTAAATTTGTTAATAGATTTGAACTAGACTTAGTATGAAATAAATGTATTTACTTTTTTAAGTGGCTAAATTTGTTGGGGACATTAAATGTATTTTTTTGTCAATTTCACAGCCTCGGTGTGTTTATAATCAAACTCTTGCATATTATACTAACTCAAACTTTTGCCTTGAAAGAAACAAAATAAGCTTAATTGTGGTGTTTTTAAGTATTGCAACCGTGGTGTACTTGATTATATTTATATTTTGCTGGTCACAGATCTTATTTTCCACGATAATCCAACAGCCAATAGAAAAATCCTATTGGGTTTTTGTCAAGGGAACCAGAGTGATGCTGACTTCTGGGTTTGCCTACCAAAATACGTCACTGCAGCAGTCTACTTATAAAACAATGGGCTGTTTTTTGGTTATGTCGAACTTACCAGCGGGGACCTGGGCGTCAGGAGCAGCTCTGTGGAGCTGTGGCCGAAGCCTGAGGGGATCCCGGCTGTGCGGTACATGGACCCCACCACTCGCCTCTTCCTCGCCTCCTTGGCATCCTTCACCAGATCCACCGTGAGTCCCTGCTCAGCGAAGCTCTTCATGCCCTCGCTCGCCGGCGCCCCCTCCTGCCACAGCCGGTACTGCTCATTATGGGTCACGGCTGCACAGAAGTAACAGCAGCCAATGAGTGAAGGGTAAACTCAGAGAAAACATTTAAACGGCTCATGCTTTCAGGCCTCGTGATTCCTCGGGCACGTTCTGCAGTGGTCTGTCGAACATTACTACCAATCCATGAGTTCTTATTGCTCATCAGATTTCACAAAACACAGATACAGCTCTGCCACCTTCTGTGTGCTCTACACACCTGGAGCTGTGGTATAAAGACATGCAGAAGCCTCCAATGCCAAGAGAATAAACACCTAAAAACAAAACCTTCAGTGAGAAAAACCAGACCTACTAGTGTGCACCTAAAGTTCAGGGGTGACCGAGACTGTTATGTAATATATTAAAGTAGATTTTCATGTTTTAAGGTTTAAGTGTGTCAATTTATTGACGGTTTCAGAGCTGCTTTGACTTTGTCATGACACTCAGCGCATTATATTTTCAGTTAATTGCAATTGCATTTCTTTAAAAAAAGAAGTGGTTAAATATTTGCACAGAAAAAAAAGACAAATCCCATTTAGGTATGCAAACAGACACCAAGAAGACCAATCACAAACTGTTTTTATGATTTAAAGATGTAGTGTGTTCACTAAATGTCACATGGCATTTCAAATGCTAAACATCCATGTCAATCAAAGGGGGTTCGACAAACTTAAATCTTAAGTAGTTAGATGGGAAAACACTCAGGTTTTTTACTTTTGGCTTTGCGTGTAGCTTTCTGTGATTTCTTAGCAAAAACTATCATCTCTCTCCATAACTGACCACAAATTCAAGCGCAGTCATATTTACTCTTTAAAATAAAGGTGCTTATTAAAAGTAAAGCGATGCCGTAGAAGAGCCTTTCCCCCGCCAAAAACAAATGAGTCAAAGATTCTTTAAAGAACCATCTCTTTCTTATCCTTTTACAATCTGAAGAACCTTCTTTCAACACACAGAACTTTGTGAAACAGAAAGGTTCTTCGGATATTAAAGGTTCTTAATGGAGCCATTTAAACAAAAAAAGGTTCTTAGCATCGTGAAGCAGCTTTATTTTTAAGAGTTTACTGTCGCTCGGCAGAACTTCATGGGTGAAATCCAGTCAGTTCAATAGAAATCTGTGCAGATTTTGCAGCAGGTCCAATTTATCACTTAGCTTCGTAGCACTTACCAACAGAAAGTTGCTCAGTTTGAAAGAGACTGCTGAGCGAACTGTGCTTCATGCATCGCTACACTATTGACAATAGACAATGGACCTTTTTCACAACATTTGCCAATATGATCATACCTTATGACTTAACTTCTTTTCCAAAAGTGACGTTCTCTTCTTTAATAGGAATCTGTTCAACTGCTCTCAAAAACCAGAATGTCATGTGTAACCAGGCTAGAGTTACATTTTCTGATTTTTACATTTTCTTGCCTGTGTAAAACTTGCCACCTAGATTTGAAAGGTTGTAGTAGCAGTCAATGCAAAGGTGGTTTGATAGGTTACTGGAATCTTGCTATAAAGTTTATTATAGTTACAAGACAAATTGCTTTCTCAAGTCTTTGATGAATTTCTTTTGTTAAAGGTTAATGGTAAAACACATCCATCTAGTGCGTTGAAACAGAAAAACCATTGAAACAGTTCAATGTACTGGAGAAAACCTGTTCTGTGTGATCTTTACCAAATGAAAAACTGCGAGGTCTAGAAACTTCTTTTAACTTGAACACTGTTCTTTTACAACTCTGTCTTTGAAAGATGCTGCAAAAGACGCAAGTGTAAAGGTCAAAAACAAATCGAATATCTACTCCTGTGTTCCCACAGAACACAGAATGTTTGGAACTACATAAGAATTTTTAAAGGATTTGTTCACTTCCAGAATAAACATTTCCTGATAATTTACTCCCATGTCATCCATGTCCGTTCATGTCTTTCTTTCTTCAGTCGAAAACAATGGGAGCCAATGGGTTGAAGTTCCAAATTGCCAATTCAGTGCAGCTTCAAAGGGCTCTACACAATCCCAACATATGAATAATGGTCTTCTCTAGCAAAATGATCAGCTTTTTTTTATAAATGTGTTTTTTTTTAGCCACAAATGCTCATCTTGCAGTAGCTCAGTATCACACAATAACAGTCACATTGTAAAGGTCACACGTGACGTAGACAGAAGTACCAACCTAGTTTATACAAAAACGTGCAAAGAAAGTCTTTATAAAAAAGTTAAAACAACAATGTTGGATGATTTTTAAGTTGGAGGAGAAAATGAGATGGTACACAGTACACAGATGAAAAACTATCCAGACGTGACTTTTCCAACATCAATGCATCTTGTGTGAAGTAACGCAAGCGCATCACAGAGCTAGTGCAAGACGAGCTGTGGTTAAAAAGTTTATACTTTTTTTTGTTTTTGTGAGAAATTGACCAATCTTTCCACTAGATTAGTCCCTTATTGCCCAGTAGAGTCCTTTGTAGTTGCACTGAAACTGCAAACTCATTGATCCCCATTGAAGTCCACTATATAGAGAAACATCCTGCAATGCTTTCCTCAAAACCTTAATTTCTTTTTAACTGAAGAAAGAAAGACATGAACATCTTGGATAGCATTGGGTTGAGTAAATTATCAGGAAATGTTTATTCTGGAAGTGAACTAATCCTTTAAATACAGACAGATTATTATAATTTTTTGTTTCAAAACTAAACGTGCCTAGTTTGATAATTCAGCTATTAGCGCTTGATATCACGACAGAGGTTTGAAAGTGGAAGGAGCTAAGATGATGTTTCTGAAATGATTTCAGCCTCTATTTAACGTCCCACTGCGTTCTTCATAACTACAAACCATTTTGGTCTGGCAGACGCGGAGCTGGGAGCGAGAGCGCAGGAGAATGAGAGAAAAAGATATAAGTGAGAATGAGAGGAAGGCAGGCAGCACGTCTGGCACGCTGACACGTCTAGTCTCTCCATGCTACACGTCTGGACAGAAAAATTGAAGAGACCTGACCTCAATCAGCTAAACCACAAACCGCAACCATCTCCAGCGCTTTTATCTCTCCATCTCCGTCTCTCCTCTAATAGTCCCATCCTTCAAATGTGGAGTTCATATGCACGAAGAATCCTTTTGATTACATGCAAAAATGTGCGGTTTCTGAACATAAGTGCGATACAACAGTGATAAATGGATAAAGAGAGAGCCGGAAAGCCATCCAGGAGGCAGGAGAAACCACACAGACATCGTCTCAGTGCTTCAAATCCACAGTCTGAACTCTGAGGATCTCTGGCTTGTACATGTTTTGGCTGGACTGTATAGACACCCCAAAGAGCACATCCTCAGAAAATCCAGCACACAGTGATTACATAATTTAATTACAAAATAAATTAACTACTGGTTTTACTTTATTTTAATGTGTCCTTATTTTACATTTAAGTACTGAGTAATGTTAATTAACTATGTGTACTTACTATACGGTTTGGATTAGGATTTGGCTTAGGGTGTAAAAGGACACCTTAAATAAAGTGTTACCTAACTGTGCCAGTGTCATAGCTATGCAAAAGTTTGATGTCTTACCCATGAGTTTTGACCACTGCGCAGGTGGTCGGAATAAGGGATACTGTTTGGGGAAGGTCTGTGGACTCCAGTGGCCGGTGAACACCAGGATGTAAGAGGCGGGTCCTCGAGCGCTGCACTCCGCCCCATTGGTCAGAGCAAACCTGAGCAGCACGACCAGCAGCTGCTGCAGCCAACCAGGGACAAAGACCTCTGATGACATCATCTGTGTCAGGGAAAAACAGAGCAGGAAAACTCATCAACCAAGTTGAGGGAAAACACAGCTTGTTTCCTTTCTATTGTTAATATTAGTGAAACGGCTGTGTAGAAATAATATAATTTGCCATTTCAGTTCCTTGTCATGAACACTGATCCACTCATGCAGCAAATATGTATTGAAAGAGGAAATTACATAACTTTGGTTCCTGACACCTTAATCCTCTGTCAATGGAGGCATCTGAGATTTGCAGCTTGCTCCGACAAGACTGCATGATTCCAAGACTCTCACCAGCTGATCTTACAATGAAACCCTTATGAGGATATCTGAGGATGACAATAGCTCACCCAAATATGAAAATACTGCGACATGCGTAAACCAGTTGACAGTGAATGTCATTAAACCGAGGTGGGACGTGTCTTGATGTGCCATGTTTAACAGGCACCCATTGTGTCGAGGAGATTACATTTTTTATTTATTTTTTTTTCGCTTTGAAGGAGAAAATATTTAACGGACTTTTACTACCTAAGTCATAGTTACCATAGATGTAATGCTGTTTACAGATGCTCATGAAGATGCTGAAATCTGATTGTGCTAAAGTTGTTACATCACAACATACTGAGCCTGCTGACCAATCAGAGCAGACTTGGCTTTTCAGAAAACGGCTTTAAAAAGACAAGAACTGACAAAGAGCGTTTCAGGCAAAGGGATAAAAAAGTGCTGCTGCATTGTATAGTATGAGAAAAACAATATTGTTAACTGTAACTCATGTAAATGAGTTCTAGCAGACCCCAAAAGTAAAATGATGAAATATGGAAACTTTTAAATTCATGAACATACATGATATTTTATGGATCTTTTTTTTTTGTGTGTGATTTAGGAACCCTGAGAGCCTCCACTCCAGCTTTATATTCATTGAATTAAAATAAGTACACATTCAATATATCTCATGTGTTTTTCTTAAAAGTTAGACTTAGTCTGGAGCACCGTTAGAGTGAAGGTACATTTTTGTGTGAACCGTATCCCTTCAAAGCCAGACAGTCAAACAGTCTGCAAAGCCAGTTTAATAAAACTCTAGACTTTAGATGCTTTAAATAAAACATAGTTAACAGCTGCTGAAGGCATATATGATGAACTCAACATCACCACGGTACAGATTTACCAAGAATCCCACAGTCACAACAACCATAGGCTTGCAGTTTATTCCCAACTAAATTAAAATAACACAGCAGCAGGGTTGTGACTGAGTTATTTTCATCCCTCATAGCCTGTGATTGAGTGTTGAGCGTATTACGCAAGAGCAGCTTAGACCCCGGCAGAAGGTTTAGAGCGTGACCGCATGAGATACTGCACCGTCTGCCACTGCCTCTTAATAAAGAGCCCAAGTGACAAAGGGCAGAAGTTCAGTATTGCTCTCGCCCCGTCCACTGGATCCCCATAGTTTATAACCAGCCACGATCATATGACAGACCAGCAGATCACAGACACAGGCTCGCCGCGTCCCTGCTTCTGGTATTTTTATGCTCGCCTGTTAAAGTTTGGAGTCAATAATGTAGGTTTAGGTTGGACTCGTAGCTCATATTTTTGAGAGGGTGTCTCTGATGTTATTGAGGGGAAGCAGCGGACTGGGTTATAACAGAGCTCATGATGAACAGATATATTAGGATTCATGAGGAGAGAGGTCTTAAGTCACCAGAAATGACCTCATGGACATAGTTCTGGAGTGAGAAAGCAGCTAAAGCGCTCCTTGTTTTAAAGCCGGCTAGACCGCAGGTTCAATGGGACATGGATCAAATCTTAGGAGCGAGGACTGAATGTGCACTCCTTTTGTGGTTTCCTTTCCTTTTCTTCAGAACTCACAGTCTCTTTCTCCTATATTTAACAGATCAGGTTTCCGCATCTTTTGGAAACTCTGAAGTGTCACAGCACTTTCACAAATGCAACCTTTTCCAACTGCATTTTTTCCTTTAGAGGTGAGCGGTGTGTGATTAGAAATGCCGGCAAATCAGCCTTGTTTGCCAAGGCATCTCCATATTGATGCTATTTGTGAGAAAAACCCATAGCATTAATGGCTTGAGTTTTTATGAGTTTGAGGAGCTCTGAAATAAAAAAATAAAAAAAACTATTTGTAAAGGTGCAGATGCAATGTGTTTATGTTGGTTTCAGATGGTTTTGGAAACTTATTTACACCTTTCATGCATTGGTCAATTTGAGGATTTTTCTGCTTTTTTTCCATTACTTGACTTCTTTCAGGCGTGTGGAAGAAAACATTCAAAATAAACATTTTTACAACACGTGTTTAAAGTTTTCTCAAAATTAGTATTTTTCCTCCTGCAACGAGCCAATAATCTCCACTTCAGCAGAACTTACACACACCATTTTATTCCAATCTATATTCTGAAGGTTTTTATAGAGGTGCTTGTTCATATATCATTTGTACATTTTCTTTCTGGCTGTTGACAGTATTTTCAGACTTCTCGAAATCTCTTATATGTCAACAAAAGGAAATGAGAAGTTTGAACCTATCAAATGTTGACTCAAATGTTGCGATTTATGTTCTGGAAATGTATGCAAATGTGTGCATACTTAATTAGATAATGCTTCAATTGCATATTTAAACAACATTTCAGAAAACCTGTGAAAATTGAACTGTCAAATGTACAAATGTACCGGGATTAATCAACTGGGAAAGTATGTTGGTAAGTAAAGAAGTATTGCCATAATGAGTCTACAACTGTCATGTGGTGTAACCATCAGGTAAAATGTAATATTAATAAAAGTAATACGCAATTAACCAGGAATGTACACATTTCAATCCTTAGTTTAAAAAATCATTTTTAAGCTAAAATGTTTTCTTTTAAATTAATAACTTATTAGTCTTTTGGGGAGTTGCACTCAATGACATTTACAGCCTGAACTAATCTTTCCCTCTCATAAAATAACGTTAAATAATCAGGTATTTTAAGAGACTTATTGACATGGGCTCACTCACAAGGGTCTCCATGATATCTATTTCTGTTTTACGCTTAGTTTTTTCATGCATGTTGGTAGCACCACATGAAAACCATTATCTACATTTTGGAAAGAAATTTTGTCAAATCGTACAAACATTGAAACAAAAGAGCTTTTCTCCATCTGAGTAGACGAAGGAATTGATCCAATGATCCTGGAACAGTCTGCGATACTAGATTCGTGGCGTAGCTGTTTAAAAGCCATTTCCACCAAATTACATCACAGAGATTTAACGGCGCTGATGGTGCCGATGTGTGAACGGGACCCAAAAAAAAATAGCTGGGGAAATCTGTGTGAACAGCAGATGTGGCATTTTCCAGAAAAAGGTAATTGGCCAGTTTGTTTGTCCTCAATACAAACAGATCTGTTTGTTCGTGTGAGACCCTGTAAAGCATTGAAGAAACAATGCTTTGTCTGTCCAGTGGAGTCATCATTCCCAAACATCATCCGCTGACTATTAAAACTTCATAAATATTGTGATCTCATTTTGTACACGTGCAAATGCAAATTCCCATGTTTTCCACATTATCTCTGTCTTGGACTGTGAAATTAAATCAAACCTTGCACAAAGTTCTTGTACAAAGTGTACTTGCCAGTGGTTGCAGATGCTGCACGACACTGACCTAGAGCAAAGCTCCCTGTGTTTGCCCTCTTCAGCGCAGTGTCAAAAGACACACATTTCTCAAACATCCAAAAGACACGGCAAATCTCCACTCCCAGCACGAATGAGACACAATAAAACCAGGGGCGACTGAAAAGTGCCAAAGAAAAGAGCTTGCGGCTTTTTTTGCCACTTAAGCTTACACTTAGGAAGAGCAATTATGAAGCCGCAGTGAGCTTGTACTGCAGAAAGAGGTCAGGATCCTTGCATTTCAGTTGCATGCAAACGCAAAAACCACACGGGCAGAGTTTAGAAATGAATGAGAAGAGTGGGGGGATAGTTAAATAACTGTAAAGAGTATCACATGTGTTAAAATACTTAAACACAGCAGCATTGTTCTTCAAAGAGACGTCAAACCTGCAGAAGAGGAGTGTGGGAAGGTTGCGGTATAGAGGCAGAGCAGGAAAGTGGAGAAACAGAAACCAACCCTTGTCTTAACCTTTGCCACAGCAGCCAGCATAAGAGCAGGACACACACACAGGCGCACACACACAGACAGTGGATCACATGCTAGTGAACGGCTCACTCTTACCGGGCTGTGATGGTAGACAGCAGGACAGGGCTTGTGGAGATGTGCACTACAGATCAAGACACTTCACTTTCATGCTCTCTTTCCCCTCCTTTCTTTTTTTCTTTCCTCTCTCTCCTCCCATTCTTCACCCCCACCTCTCCGTGTATGGGAACACACACACACACACACACACACACACACACACACACACACACACACTCTCAGTCTTGCTCTTTTTCCAATCCTCTCCTTTTATCTCTTTTCTGGAAGTTGATGTGTTCATATATGAATAACTCTATCCTTAAGGAACTCATATAGCAGTTTGTGAGCCGTGGGTTTCTGTTTGTAGCTGGGAACTTCATCTATGTTATTGTTAAGTATCTTCATATTTATTACCTTCATAACATCCCTTAAGTACGCAGTTACAAACAGAACTGTTTCATGTGAAAATACTTTCTCCTGCCCCCGTCTAACATTGTAACACAAGCAATTCATTTGTAAGTTGCTTCTCCTGGAAAGTGTAAACATTTCTCTATGTTTGTGCTGCCACACTGACACAGCAACAGCTCAGCCAATGGCGTGAGTTTGGGGCGGGGCTCTCTGTTTGTTCTACCAATGGTAAAGGAGTGGGAGTGTTTGGGAAACCTGTCTGAAAACAGTCATCAGATGCATTCAAATATGCATACAAATATGCTAAAAATGATATGTGAAAAGAGCATGTCCAAATTCACAGTATTTTATTAAAGTATCTGAAAAGTATCTGTTTGACCTAATACTTTCAACGAGATTCTTAAAGCTTAATATTACACAAATTTATACTACATATAACTGCGTAGATATTACACACAAAACCTTCAAAGCTTTACATACTGTGCAAATAAACGATTCATATACAGGCTGCATGTAAATAATGAAAAATGCCTCCTTTGTAGGCAGGCAACAAGACACATCCGAATCCAGTGATCGTGTCACATCCTGTCTACTGAGATGCCTTATTTTAACGATTTTTGAAGGCAACACAGACGTATCCTTCACTGCCTATGATCTCCCACAATCCTTTTCATTCCAATCCGTGAAAGTTGATAATCAGTTTTTGTGTCAGACATATGCTTTTAAGATCTATACTGTAGTCTTTCTCTTCCTTTAAAATGGCTTAGTCATCTCGGAAGTATAACCAAATGTGTCCAATTATTCAAATTTTCTTTAAAATGAGAATGTCTCTCCCTCTAATAGCATTTACTGCCGACTAAAAACAGCAAGAAAGTCATGATTTGTTTTTATACATTAAACACAATTTTGTTTCCAAACAGGTTTCCCCAACACTTCCTCCATTTGCCATTGACCAGAAAAACTAGAGCTCTGCCCCAAACTCACGCCATTGGTTAAGCAATTATTGTTATGCCAAGCTTCTCAAATAAACAGTTTCAATAGCACCAGAGTATGGAAATCAGCCTACAAATGACTTAATATTGACTTCATTTTTAAAAGGCATTGCTTTGACTTTGAAATATGAAAACTGACAAATACAAAATCCTAACCTTTAACACATAAAAATGCAAAAATGGCATGGACGTTATTGGTACTCAGGATTTAGAATTTGGCAGTACAACCTCTGGACTGAAGTACCGTATCTAACACCTTCCCACTACTTCAGTTTATAGGTTAGCCCATCCGGCACTATGCAAAACTTACCAACACAATGCCAGAGTTTTCCTTCAGTTTCGGTGAGCAGCAAGCTGCTTAGAAAACAGTCCATATTTATTTTGAGAGCCACAAAATTAATTCCATTTACCATATCAATAGTACGAACAGTCTGGGACATGACATTCAATACTTAGGTGTAATATTCAAACAATAACAAAAGATGTTTTATAAATACAGCCCTGATATTGCTGATCTACAGCAGCTCACACACTCGCACAAGAAGCTTTAGCACAGGAAGAATGGCTTTCATAATAACACACTCATAGAAGGGAATGACATCTGGGAATTATCTGGTTAGAAAGCAGTCAGTCCCTATGAGAGCTCACGTCAGTCCAATATAAGAGACATTTGTCACCGATTGCCCGTCAAGAAAAGACACTAACGGTAATACAGCTGAAAGCCGAAAGGTTTTACCAGTCACTATAAATCAAGGCTAGCATTTACAGGAAAAGACCCATGTAAAAGCATCTATTCATCAAATTAGGTAATGTTTACTGCGTCAGGGCGAAGATAGCCATCACTTCATCAGAGGCCAGACTCAACATCGATTCGTTTGCATTGACGCAGATGGGATCAGACCCCAGAAAGTGATTGGTTTCTGTCTCAATGAGTGTTATGAGCACAGTGACCTTAATGTGAAACACTCTTGGACAAAATACTTTAATAAATCCTTCAATGGATAGCCCGATGAGACCAAGAATTTACTAGAAACTTAACAGGGTGTCTGGGTTTGTGTAGCATTTCCACAATTGTTGCAAAGTGCTTCCCAATGCAGCTAACACTTGGCGATCTGTTTGCCAATATTTCAGTAGTACACAGAGAAATTCTTTGCTAAGATTTATTGACTTGTTTGTTCATTTTGAAAAACTGGTGTTTCAAAACAGCCAACATAAAGTTTTGTAATCCAAAAATTTGACCGATTTTGGGTCATTTCGGGTAAAGGGTGACGCAAGGTAAATGAGCTCATGCTCAGTCATCTAAGCACAATAAAACAAATTTAGTATCCAAAAAGGTCGTTTCTGCTCAGTATTTCAAGCACGGCTGTCTGCTCCTTCAACAGCTCACTTTTTCCCGGCCAACTTGTCAGTGGGACACGGGGCGCATGACATCATTTTATGGGATTAAATGTAGATGCGTTGAATCCATGTCAAGTACACTGGCAATGACTCTGAGATGAACATCTACAGAGAAAACATTTACATGGGGACAGAGTGCAGCATAAACAGTCATTCTCTGCTGAGCGACTCCCATAAACAGTGGAACCTACTTTTACGTCTTGTCTGAGGGAAACAGTTTTAGACATAATAGATGGTCACCTTCTCATCTGGAGGTGCAGCGCAGACATACGATACAGCATCTCGTCTGTAATCCTCTGGGTCACTGGCACACAAACACACACTTACTGCATTGCAGAATAGGAGTTTCCACTTAAAGGCCACTGAAATCAAGGCTTAATGTGGGGGGAAACATGGGTAACATGTGATCATTTTAAGAAATGTAACCCATTAAAATGTAATTGTGATGAATGAGGACAAGCAAATTTGCTCATTATGAAATAAAAAACTCATGAAGTTAAAATGGCCAGTAGCAACAGTTAAGTTAAAATATCTAGCTCAGGGATTTGTTTAAACATGCAACTTTTCACCTCACAAGGCGTTAATTGATGGACTGGAGTCAGGAGGATTACTTGTGGATTATACCAGAGATTGTTTACTACTGGGAGATGGGAGGGTATGTATTACCACTGCATGGAGAAAGTGTACTGATCGACTTGGATCTGCACCTTGATAACCAATCACATTATAGCCTTCACATCAATCAGAGTTGTGACACTCGCCATTTATAGATAGATTTTTGGTGTAACCTCTAAAAAGTTAAATTCAAAACTATTGTTTAGTGTAAAACATATCAAATATTACCCAATAGCCTGTTAATTCATTAAATGAAAAGCTGTTTCCTAAAAAAAAAAAAGCAGTTTAGTCAGCGTAGTGAAGCCTCTCCTCCATTGACATCCATTAAAAAAGCCTACAACATCAATCGAACCAAACCACACAAAGACACTGACCTAGCAAATAAATATAGTAAACCACAAGATAAAAACTACAAAATTATGTTCTATTATGTATGGAAAGCAATACTTTCCTCCATTCTCTCTCCGTTGCAGACACACAGAAACACGCTGTCAGCCCTGCTTCTATAAGCTACACGCAGTGCTGGGTATATTGTTTAAACATTTTAGTCTGTTACAGATTCCAAATAACATGAAAAATGTAGTTAGTAATGTAATCCAGGTTACTCATTTGAGGTAATGCCCCCTGACTACTTTTAAAATGATTTTTTATCTTGTTTTAAACGTAACATTAAATGAAATATTGAAAACGTACAAAAGCAAACATCAAGAAAATATTGTAAAAAGTTTATATCAACATTATAAAATGTATTAAACTTTACATTACACCAGGGTTTAAGAACTGCAGAGTATGGAAATCCATTCCACCACTGAAAAGAAAAAAAAAATGAATAAAAGGTAAATGCGACTTTTTATCTCACAATTCTGACTTATTTTCTTAGAACTGCATGATCTAAAGTCGATACTGCGAGTTAAAGTCATAATTCTGCGAGAAATAAACTCAAAATAACCTTTTTTTAAAAAATATTTATTAAGTGGCGGAAACGGGCTTCCGTAGCAGTGGGTTTGTTTAGTTGATTAAAATATATATAATAATAATACATAAATTACTGTCACACTGTGTGAATGATACGTAATCGTGAAATCCATAAAAAGTCACTAATCTGATTATGAGCATTTTATTTTAAAACTGTAATATGCACAATTTACAAGTAGACATTTTTGAAATCTGAGCGGGGTCAAGTTGGTTTTGTTTTCGATATTCGTGACACATTCAGCGGTAAACTCCAATAACTCTAAAACGAATTGCCCTAAAAAAATCTAAGCAGTGTGACCGCCAAAAGGGCAAAGCTGATCATGTTTCACATCCTTCTTTTTCTATATTTTCCCTCGATATAATAAGCACGGCCCCGTGCAAGCCGTGGCAATGTGCAAAAAGCCGGGAGAGAACGCTCTCAGCAGAGCCTTCAGTTAGGGACCGTGGGGAAAGTGCAAACTTTCTTCGTTTTTTGCTATAGCTCAGTAGGTGTTTTTGTAATAGCTTTTTAGATAAAGGGCATATAGACATGAAACCAGTGTCAATTAATAGAGGGCGACAGTTGTCATTTTTCACAACCTTTCATTTAACCCCTACTGGTAGAAAAGGGAATTGCATGTCCAAAATTTACATTCTTTTTGTAATAACTTTCTACAGCAGGGAGACATAGACACGAAACCAGTGTCAATCAATAGAGGGGGAGAGTGGACATTTTTCACAACCTTTCGTTTTACCCCAAGTGGCTTATTAGGGAATTGCATGTCCAAAATTATCCTTATTTTTGTAATAACTTTCTACAGCAGGGAGACAGAGACATGAAACGAGTGTCAATCAATAGTGGCGGACAGTAGACATTTTTCACATCCTTTAATTTTACCCCAAGTGGCTGATAAAGGAATTGCATGTCCAAATTTAACCACCTTTTTGTAATAACTTTCTACAGCAGGGACACAGAGACATGAAACCAGTGTCAATGAATAGAGGGCAACAGTTGTCATTTTTCACAACCTTTCATTTTACCCCTACTGGTAAAAAAGGTAATTGCATGTCCAAAATTAACCTTCGTTTTGTAATAACTTTCTACAGCAAAGAGACAGATACATGAAACCAGTGTCAATCAATAGTGGGAGACAGTGGACATTTTTCACAACCTTTCTTTTTAACCCTACTGGTAAAAAAAGGGAATTGCATATCCAAAATGAACCTTCATTTCGTAATAACTTTCTACAGCAGGGAGACAGAGACATGAAACCAGTGTCAATCAATAGAGGGAGAGAGTGGACATTTTTCACAACCTGTCATTTTACCCCAAGTGGCTGATTAGGGAACTGCATGTCCAAAATTATCATTCTTTTTGTAATAACTTTCTACAGCAGGGAGACAGAGACATGAAACCACTGTCAATCAATAGAGGGGGAGAGTTGACATTTTTCACAACCTTTCTTTTTACCCCTACTGGTAAAAAAGGGAATTGCATGTCCAAAATAAACCTTCTTTTTGTAATAACTTTCTACAGCAGTGAGACAGACACATGAAACCAGTGTCAATCAGTAGAGGGAGAGAGTGGAAATTTTTCACAACCTTTTTTTTACCCCCTACTGGTAAAAAAGAGAATTGCATGTCCAAAATTAACCTTCTTTTTGTAATAACTTTCTACAGCAGGGAGACAGAGACATGAAACCACTGTCAATCAATAGAAGGGGACAGTGGACATTTTTCACAACCTTTCTTTTTACCCCTACTTTTAAAAAAGGGAATTGCATGTCCAAAATAAACCTTCTTTTTGTAATAACTTTCTACAGCAGTGAGACAGACACATGAAACCAGTGTCAATCAGTAGAGGGAGAGAGTGGACATTTTTCACAATCCTGAATTTTACCCCTACTGGTAGAAAAGGGAATTGCATGTCCAAAATTATCCTTATTTTTGTAATAACTTTCTACAGCAGCGAGACAGAGACATGAAACGAGTGACAATCAATAGTGGCGGACAGTGGACATTTTTCACATCCTTTAATTTTACCCCAAGTGGCTGATAAAGGAATTGCATGTCCAAATTTAACCACCTTTTTGTAATAACTTTCTACAGCAGGGACACAGAGACATGAAACCAGTGTCAATGAATAGAGGGCGACAGTTGTCATTTTTCACAACCTTTCATTTTACCCCTACTGGTAAAAAAGGTAATTGCATGTCCAAAATTAACCTTCGTTTTGTAATAACTTTCTACAGCAAAGAGACAGATACATGAAACCAGTGTCTATCAATAGTGGGAGACAGTGGACATTTTTCACAACCTTTCTTTTTACCCCTACTGGTAAAAAAGGGAATTGCATGTCCAAAATTAACCTTCTTTTTGTAATAACTTTCTACAGCAGGGAGACAGAGACATGAAACCACTGTCAATCCATAGAGGGGGACAGTGGACATTTTTCACAAACTTTTTTTTTTACCCCCTACTGGTAAAAAAGGGAATTGCATGTCCAAAATTAACCTTCTTTTTGTAATAACTTTCTACAGCAGGGAGACAGAGACATGAAACCAGTGTCAATCAATAGAGGGAGAGAGTGGACATTTTTCACAACCTTTCATTTTACCCCAAGTGGCTGATTAGGGAACTGCATGTCCAAAATTATCATTCTTTTTGTAATAACTTTCTACAGCAGGGAGACAGAGACATAAAACCACTGTCAATCAATAGAGGGGGAGAGTTGACATTTTTCACAACCTTTCTTTTTACCCCTACTGGTAAAAAAGGGAATTGCATGTCCAAAATAAACCTTATTTTTGTAATAACTTTCTACAGCAGTGAGACAGACACATGAAACCAGTGTCAATCAGTAGAGGGAGAGAGTGGACATTTTTCACAACCCTGAATTTTACCCCTACTGGTAGAAAAGGGAATTGCATGTCCAAAATTAACCTTCTTTTTGTAATAACTTTCTACAGCAGGGAGACAGAGACATGAAACCACTGTCAATCAATAGAAGGGGACAGGGGACATTTTTCACAACCTTTCTTTTTACCCCTACTGGTATAAAAGGGAATTGCATGTCCAAAATAAACCTTATTTTTGTAATAACTTTCTACAGCAATGAGACAGACACATGAAACCAGTGTCAATCAGTAGAGGGAGAGAGTGGACATTTTTCTCAACCCTGAATTTTACCCCTACTGGTAGAAAAGGGAATTGCATGTCCAAAATTAACCTTCGTTTTGTAATAACTTTCTACAGCAGGGAGACAGAGACATGAAACCAGTGTCAATCAATAGAGGGAGAGAGTGGACATTTTTCACAACCTTTCATTTTACCCCAAGTGGCTGATTAGGGAACTGCATGTCCAAAATTATCATTCTTTTTGTAATAACTTTCTACAGCAGGGAGACAGAGACATAAAACTACTGTCAATCAATAGAGGGGGAGAGTTGACATTTTTCACAACCTTTCTTTTTACCCCAAGTGGCTTATTATGGAATTGCATGTCCAAAATTATCCTTATTTTTGTAATAACTTTCTACAGCAGGGAGACAGAGACATGAAACCACTGTCAATCAATAGAGAAGGACAGTGGACATTTTTTACAACCTTTCTTTTTACCCCTACTGGTAGAAAAGGGAATTGCATGTCCAAAATTGACATTCTTTTTGTAATAACTTTCTTAAGCAGAGAGACAGAGACATGAAACCAGTGTCAATCAATAGAGGGGGAGAGTGGACATTTTTCACAACCTTTCGTTTTACCCCAAGTGGCTTATTATGGAATTGCATGTCCAAAATTATCCTTATTTTTGTAATAACTTTCTACAGCAGGGAGACAGAGACATGAAACCACTGTCAATCAATAGAGGGGGAAAGTGGACATTTTTTACAACCTTTCTTTTTACCCCTACTGGTAAAAAAGGGAATTGCATGTCCAAAACTAACCTTCTTTTTGTAATAACTTTCTATAGCAGTGAGACAGAGACATGAAACACGTGTCAATCAATAGAGGGGGACAGTGGAGATTTTTCACAACCTTTCTTTTTACCCCTACTGGTAGAAAGGGGAATTACATGTCCAAAACTAACTTTCCTTTTGTAATAACTTTCTACAGCAGGGAGACAGAGACATGAAACCACTGTCAATCAATAGAGGGGGACAGTGGACATTTTTCACAACCTTTCATTTTACCCCAAGTGGCAGATTAGGGAACTGCATGTCCCAAATTAACCTTCTTTTTGTAATAACTTTCTATAGCAGTGAGACAGAGACATGAAACAACTGTCAATCAATAAAGGGGGACAGTGGACATTTTTCACAACCTTTCTTTTTACCCCTACTGGTAGAAAAGGGAATTGCATGTCCAAAATTAACCTTCTTTTTGTAATAACTTTCTACAGCAGGGAGACACAGACATGAAACCAGTGTCAATCAATAGAGGGGGACAGTGGACATTTTTCACAACCTTTCTTTTTACCCCAAGTGGCTTATTATGGAATTGCATGTCCAAAATTATCCTTATTTTTGTAATAACTTTCTACAGCAGGGAGACAGAGACATGAAACCACTGTCAATCAATAGAGGGGGACAGTGGACATTTTTTACAACCTTTCTTTTTACCCCTACTGGTAGAAAAGGGAATTGCATGTCCAAAATTGACATTCTTTTTGTAATAACTTTCTTAAGCAGAGAGACAGAGACATGAAACCAGTGTCAATCAATAGAGGGGGAGAGTGGACATTTTTCACAACCTTTCGTTTTACCCCAAGTGGCTTATTATGGAATTGCATGTCCAAAATTATCCTTATTTTTGTAATAACTTTCTACAGCAGGGAGACAGAGACATGAAACCACTGTCAATCAATAGAGGGGGACAGTGGACATTTTTTACAACCTTTCTTTTTACCCCTACTGGTAAAAAAGGGAATTGCATGTCCAAAACTAACCTTCTTTTTGTAATAACTTTCTATAGCAGTGAGACAGAGACATGAAACACGTGTCAATCAATAGAGGGGGACAGTGGAGATTTTTCACAACCTTTCTTTTTACCCCTACTGGTAGAAAGGGGAATTACATGTCCAAAACTAACTTTCCTTTTGTAATAACTTTCTACAGCAGGGAGACAGAGACATGAAACCACTGTCAATCAATAGAGGGGGACAGTGGACATTTTTCACAACCTTTCATTTTACCCCAAGTGGCAGATTAGGGAACTGCATGTCCCAAATTAACCTTCTTTTTGTAATAACTTTCTATAGCAGTGAGACAGAGACATGAAACAACTGTCAATCAATAAAGGGGGACAGTGGACATTTTTCACAACCTTTCTTTTTACCCCTACTGGTAGAAAAGGGAATTGCATGTCCAAAATTAACCTTCTTTTTGTAATAACTTTCTACAGCAGGGAGACACAGACATGAAACCAGTGTCAATCAATAGAGGGGGACAGTGGACATTTTTCACAACCTTTATTTTTACCCCTTAATGACTTTTCTTTAACAGTTTTGATTCAACATACTGGTTGATCAAAACATACTTTAACATTACGACAGAAATTTTTATTTAGTTATATTCATTAACTTTCAGTAGTTTTTTTTTTTTTTTTTGCAACATTATTTGTATTTATTAATTTATTATTAGTATGTACTGTAAGTATAGTATTATTTCTGCACTACTAGATCATTAAAATAATTTAAATAATGTTTTTACATAATTACAAGTTTTGGTAGTATTTTAAAAATAGGTCTAATTTGTTAACACTATTTAATGCATTACTATACATTAACTGAATATGAACAATATTTATCAATCTTTTAATGTTTTAATGTTACTTGATTTATTTTTGTTCATGTTGATTCACGGTACATTAACTTATGTTAACAGATACACAATTGAAAGTCAATAATGTATTTTTAGTATGTAATTATAGAATTAATACTATAAAACATATTGTTCAAGTTAACATGCACAGTTAAGTACTGTTAACATATTAAAGGAACATTCCACTTTTTTGGAAATAGGCTCATTCTCAAACTCCCAGTTTATACCATTTTTTAATCCATTCAGCCGATATCAGGTTTTGAGACCAGCAGCATGGCATTCAGAAATGACCAAAGAGTATGGATATTTTTCCTATTTAAAACTTTCCTCTTTTGTAGTTATATTTTTTACTAAGACCGGTGGAAAATGTAAAGTTGTGATTTTCTAGGGCGATATGATTAAAAACTATACTCATTCTGGTGTAATAATGAAGGAACGGTGCAGCCATAACATGAGCGCAGCCATTGCAGTGATATCACTGCAGTAAAACTCAACTTATTAACTCTGGGGGAGTTGGAGAATGAGCATATTTCCAAAAAAAGGGGAGTGTTCCTTTAAACCTTATTGTAAACCATTATCAAAGGTTTATATTTTGTTGTCTGTGTGCATGGTGTTTAACCATTTCATTGCTGTAACCCTTAAAACCAGACTGCCAAATGGTTAATATCAATGCATGCACACCTAGTTACTTGGGCTCGTCATTGCAGCTTGAATCATTTTGTGCTTTAATTTAGTAATGGCATTTTCCACCAGGGAGATGTAAAAGCAGTGTCAGTTAATAGAGGGAGACAGTGATCAACTTACACAACCTCACATTTAATCCTTACTGTTGCATAAGGTAGTTGCATTTACAAATTGTACCTTATTTACATCCTGACAATTATGAAATGTATGTAATGCAGAATGAACCTGTTAATACTGTTAACTAATTTGAAACGACAACAGCCAACAGTACAATAGCCTTTTTGACTGAACTGGTATTTATACACTGATCAGAAATTTATCCTGATTTTAAAATTTACTGATTTTAACATTTATAAGGAGCTGATCAAAACAAAAAACAACAACAAAAAAAAAACATTCAAGAGTAAACAATATATTTTAACACCTACACTTGTAAAGTACTTTTTACTTTTAGAAAACACACAATCACTTTCTCGTCTTCCATTTTTGTACCTCTTTTTTAATCATTCCGAGACAGACAGAGTGGTACCATTTTTCACAGTTGCTGCACTGAATCTAGTGGAAATAAAAATTGTCAAAAGTAAACTTAATTTTTAATTATATTGAACATATGTAGGGAAACACAGGAGACGAGAGATCCAAATGCACTGTGAGTTTAATGTGTAATCCAAATTCAGAATCCAACAAGCAGGGGTCAAAACCAAAAATCCATCCAAACAAACAAACAGGAATAGGAACAGGAACAGGAACAGGAACAGGAGTTGAAACTCGTAAGGCGAGGAAACTGGGTGACGGAAAGAAAGGACTCCATGAAAACAAACAGAAACAGACCGGTTAATATAGGCAGGGTAATGACTATCAAGTGAAGACACCTGAGTGCAATTGACAGGAGTGCAATTACTGTGATGAAGGGACAAGGCTTTGTGGGAATTGTAGTGCCTGCGGTGAGGTGCCTATGGGGAAATGAGACCACTAGTGGAGACTCAGGGAAACAGAGACCAGGCAGCGTGACAACATATTAAGTTAAAAATAAACTGTAATTCATTCTTTTATTACTCCATTATTAAGATATTAATAGTAATTTCAGCTTAAAATCATCAAATTGAAATATAGACAATTGAACAAACAGTAAAAATAATAAAACCTTTTGATCTGTATTGACCTAATACAAAATACTACTTAATATTTGATGTAAAGTCATTTCTGTATTAACTGCATACTAATTATCGGCACAATCACAAATCAAAGTTTTATTTTAACCATTTGGTCAGACAGACAGACAGACCGACCAGTGTATCGACAAACAGATAGACAGACAGACAGACACTAACCTAAAGGATTATTAGGAACACCATACTAATACTGTGTTTGACCCCCTTCCATCTTCAGAACTGCCTTAATTCTATGTGGCATTGATTCAATAAGGTGCTGAAAGCATTCTTTATAAATGTTGGCCCATATTGATAGGATAGCATCTTACAGTTGATAGAGATTTGTGGGATGCACATCCAGGGCACAAAGCTCCCGTTCCACCACATACCAAAGATGCTCTATTGGGTTGAGATCTGGTGACTCTGGGGCCATTTTAGTACAGTCAACTCATTGTCATGTTCAAGAAACCAATTTGAAATGATTCAAGCTTTGTGATATGGTGCATTATCCTGCTGGAAGTAGCCATCAGAGGATGGGCACATGGTGGTAATAAAGGGATGGACATGGTCAGAAACAATGCTCAGGTAGGCAGTGGCATTTAAACGATGCCCAATTGGCACTAAGGGGCCTAAAGTGTGCCAAGAAAACATCCCCCACACCATTACACCAACACCACCAGCCTGCACAGTGGTAACAAGGCATGATGGATCCATGTTCTCATTCTGTTTACGCCAAATTCTGACTCTACCATCTGAATGTCTCAACAGAAATCGAGACTCATCAGACCAGGCAACATTTTTCCAGTCTTCAACCGTCCAATTTTGGTGAGCTCGTGCAAATTGTAGCCTATTTTTTCTATTTGTAGTGGAGATGAATGGTACCCGGTGGGGTCTTCTGCTGTTGTAGCCCATCCGCCTCAAGGTTGTGTGTGTTGTGGCTTCACAAATGCTTTGCTGCATACCTCGGTTGTAACGAGTGGTTATTTCAGTCAAAGTTGCTCTTCTATCAGCTTGAATCCGTCGGCCCATTCTCCTCTGACCTCTAGCATCAACAAGGCATTTTCGCCCACAGGACAGCCGCATACTGGATGTTTTTCCCTTTTCACACCATTCTTTGTAAACCCTAGAAATGGTTGAACGTGAAAATCCCAGTAACTGAGCAGATTGTGAAATACTCAGACTGGCCCGTCTGACACCAACAACCATGCCACGCTCAAAATTGCGTAAATCACCTTTCTTTCCCATTCTGACATTCAGTTTGGAGTTCAGGAGATTGTCTTGACCAGGACCACACCCCTAAATGCATTGAAGCAACTGCCATGTGTTTGGTGATTGGATTGTACGCTGAAATTTTCTACTGACAGCTACAGATAAAGACATACTGTAGATTACTGTCTTTAAACAATTTAAAGCTTCTGACAATTATAGTGTTCTAATAATTTTTTCCACCACTGTATAGATGAGCGTATGGTTACAGTAAGAGAGGTAGATGGATAGATTTACTAGCAGGAAGATCATAATTCATAAAAAAATGTGCACAGACAGTCAGGTGCCAAATACATCTTTGATCTCAGACAAATACTTTTTTTTAGGTTCTTATAGACCGTTCATTCATTAATCTGTCATGAGAAAATAATTATTAAAACAATGTAGAATTTTAAGCATCAGGAAGATACTAGTTAATTAAATGGCGATGCGGGATTGCAAGTTGACCTAAATGTGCGGAATGTAAAATCCAGGCTTTTAAACATACACCAAAAAACACCACAGTTCTGCCAAAAAGGGAGTGCTAAAAAAAAAAAAAAAAATCACTGTAATTTTGCTTCAGTATGATCCATGAACTTTGCAATTATGTCCGTATGAATGCATCTTTTCATCAAACTGAAATGGCCATTAATGACAAGAATACAAAGATTGTCATATCATGATCAAAATAATATCAATAATAAGCTATTTCTTGTCATATATTCTATACCCAGTACTTGAGGAAATAAAATTTTGTAAATAATTGTAATACGACAATACAGTAATATAGTGATTTGAAATCAATTGCAATATTTAATTTATGATAAAATAGTATCTTAACTGTTAATACGTTAAAAGTGTTTATACAAATAGTGCACAGCAAATCAAAATAGTTCAATTAGGTGATATGTAAAGACAAAAACAATGTTTTGTTTACTTTAACAACTTTTATAAATACACATTTCTCTGTACATTAGCTCATGGAGAACTATAAAACTTACTTATAGTTATGTATACTTATACATGTACTACTGGTTAAGTAGTACTGTTATTTTTAATCTCTACATTGTTAATACATCAAATAAATGTATGCATATATACTTACAGTACAGACCAAAAGTTTGGACACACCTTCTCATTAGAAGAGTTTTCTTTATTTTCATGACTATGAAAATTGTAGAGTCACACTGAAGGCATCAAGGGCTATTTGAGCAAGAAGGAGAGTGATGGGGTGCTGCGCCAGATGACCTGGCCTCCACACTCACCGCACCTGAACCCAATCGAGATTGTTTAGGGGTGAGCTGGACCGCAGACAGAAGGCAAAATGCCAACAAGTGCTAAGCATCTCTCGGGGAACTCCTTCAAGACTGTTGGAAGACCATTTCAGGTGACTACCTCTTGAAGGTCATCAAGAGAATGCCAAGAGTGTGCAAAGCAGTAATCAAAGCAAAAGGTGGCTACTTTGAAGAACCTAGAATATGACATATTTTCACAATATTTTGTTATGTATATAATTCCATATATAATTCCACATTTGTTAATTCATAGTTTTGATGCCTTCAATGTGAATCTTCAATTATCATGAAAATAAAGAAAACTCTTTGAATGAAAAGGTGTGTCCAAACTTTTGGTCTGTACTGTACATTAAATAGATATAAAATTAAATATAAAATAGGTACATATAAATAGTGTTCTTTATAAGTGGATAGCATGTTCTATCCACTAAATCAGAAAGATGTATTTTAATGTTGTCTCATAACATTTCTTTTCAGGTACCTTTATTTGTAATTGCATAGACATAAAACCATACATTGTTGACAAGGATTGTGCTATATGTAGTGAAGTGAAGTAAAGCAACATGATGGTGAAGTATAATAATAACAAATACTTGGAATTTGTGGAGTTTATCCCATCCACATGCACCTGGCATATACTTTGTATATTTACACATTACTCCTGTCATTGTGTCAACAGTGTATGGTTTATGTCTATCCTTTATGTTTTTATAAGCATAAAGCATAATGAACTCTTAACTCTACTTATCACAATTTTGTTAGTTTGGACGTCTGTCTTTCATACTTTGTCATTTGACCTATATTTTGTCTTACATTTTGATTACATAAGTTCACCTGTGGTGTTGCTAATTATTTCATTTGTTCTGTCTACGTTACGTTCTTGTCCTTTTAGTTTGACTTTGTTGGGTAATGTTTTAGACCTCATGACTGCTATCTGTGGATACCCTTTTCCTATGTCATGTGGAATAAATACCTTCTGAATCTTCTCCTATGTGCACCTTTTTCTACAACCTAGCTTCAGTGTGAAACTACAAAATATAAGGTTCTTTAAAAGTTTAAGATCTTAAGAATTACCATCACCATGTTTCAAGTAAAACACTTTATTAGTAATATGTAGTAACCAAACCACAATAAAATAAAGTAACTATTCACTCATGCAAATTAAATACATGTAATTAATTAAAATAATTAGTAACACTATATTTCAGAGTCTATTAACTAGTTGCTTATAAGTATGCATATTTATAGAATATTAGCCATTTATTAGTAGTAAGCACATATTAACAGAGGTGTAAAATACTTGAGTAATTTTACTTGAGGCAGCAAAAGTTGCGTTTCCCCCGCAAAAAAAGTTTATTCATTATTTGTTGTTTTGATAGAGCCATTAGCTATGATAAACTGAATGCACAAAATAGTGCAAATAAAATCTGTGATGAAAATTTAAATACTATTAATATTTTTGTGGGACTTTTTTCTCATGAATCTAATTAGTCACAAATAACAATTTATCAATATTTGCTAGGAAAAAACTATAAATGCCCAAAATAAAAATCGAAAAGATCAATTGTCCTTTTAGACAGTGACGCTGAATAGACAACACAAATAAAGTGGACTTTAAAAATGTTAACATTGTTTGTATTAATTCTATGACTCTACTCATTAATTGAACACATTCTTGTATTCTGTTTCGAATATATTTCTAGCCTCTCCATCACATCTTGCTCTTCTGTCACAGTCTTATGTCTTTCTGTCACTGTCTTCTGTGAGTGTTGTGTTTGTTTGGTGCCATCTGCTCTCTCCTCTCTTTTTCTGATCCCACCCACCTTGTTACCTCATTATTGTTTAGTTGCTCCCGGACTCATTACCTTCATTCCGCACAGCTGTTTCATCCACTCACAGGCTGTATTAATTGTGTAATGCAAATTGTGATTTGTAAGTGTTCCTGGATACTCGTGTTTTTGCATCTTGGCTGCGTCTGCTCTTGTCTCCGTGATTTGTTTCTGTTTTGTCTTGTTGGCCTTTTTGTTCTCATTTATTAAAAAGTAATTTATTCCCTGCACTTGGACCCAGAACCTTTTTTTTTCTCCACAGCTCCGTTTCTACCACGCCCTGACCTTCAAAGGGATAGTTCACCCATAAATGAAAATCACCATTTACTGACCTCTGTCATCCCAGATGTTTATGACTTTCTTTCTTCACATGAACACAAGCAAATAATTTTTATTTTTATTTTTATTTTGAACATGCAATTCTCTAATTCTCTAATAAAATGAAAGGTTGTGAAAAATGTCCACTCTCTCCCTCTATTGATTGACACTGGTTTCATATCACTGTCTCCCTGCTGTAGAAAATTATTACAAAAAGAATGTTAATTTTGGACATGCAATTCCCTTTTTTGCCAGTAGGGGTAAAAAAAAAGGTTGTGAAAAATCTCCACTGTCCCCCTCTATTGATTGACAGTGGTTTAATGTCTTTGTCTCCCTGCTGTAGAAAGTTATTACAAAAAGAAGGTTCATTTTGGACATGCAATTCCCTTTTTTACCAGTAGAGGTAAAAAGAAAGGTTGTGAAACATGTCCACTCTCTCTCTCTACTGATTGACACTGGTTTCATGTCTCTGTCTCCCTGCTGTAGAAAGTTATTACAGAAAGAAAGTTAATTTTGGACATGCAATTCCCTTTTCTACCAGTAGGGGTAAAACGAAAGGTTGTGAAAAATGTCCACTCTCCTCCTCTCTTGATTGACAGTGGTTTCATGTCTCTGTCTCCCTGCTGTAGAAAGTTATTACAAAAAGAAGGATAATTTTGGACATGTAGTTCCCTAATCAGCCACTTGGGATAAAATGAAAGGTTGTGAAAAATGTCCACTCTCTCCCTCTATTGATTGACACTGGTTTCATGTCTCTATCTTCCTGCTGTAGAAAGTTATTACAAAAAGGAGGTTTATTTTGGACATGCAATTCCCTTTTTTACCAGTAGGGGTAAAAAGAAAGGTTGTGAAAAATGTCCACTATCCCCCTCTATTGATTGACACTGGTTTCGTGTCTCTGTCTCCCTGCTGTAGAAAGTTATTACAAAAAGAAAGTTAATTTTGGACATGCAATTCCCTTGTCTACCAGTAGGGGTAAAATTCAGGGTTGTGAAAAATGTCCACTCTCTCCCTCTACTGATTGACACTGGTTTCATGTGTCTGTCTCCCTGCTGTAGAAAGTTATTACAAAAATAAGGATAATTTTGGACATGCAATTCCCTTTTTTACCAGTAGGGGGTAAAAAAAAAGGTTGTGAAAAATGTCCACTCTCCCCCTCTATTGATTGACAGTGGTTTCATGTCTCTGTCTCCCTGCTGTAGAAAGTTATTACAAAAAGAATGTCAGTTTTGGACATGCAATTCCCTTTTCTACCAGTAGGGGTAAAAAGAAAGGATGTGAAAAATGTCCACTGTCCCCCTCTATTGATTGACACTGGTTTCATGTCTCTGTCTCCCTGCTGTAGAAAGTTATTACAAAAAGAAGGTTAATTTTGCACATGCAATTCCCTAATAAGCCACTTGGGGTAAAACGAAAGGTTGTGAAAAATGTCCACTCTCTCCCTCTACTGATTGAGACTGGTTTCATGTGTCTGTCTCACTGCTGTAGAAAGTTATTACAAAAAGAAGGTTTATTTTGGACATGCAATTCCCTTTTTTACCAGTAGGGGTAAAAAGAAAGGTTGTGAAAAATGTCCACTCTCCCGCTCTATTGATTGACAGTGGTTTCATGTCTCTGTCTCCCTGCTGTAGAAAGTTATTACAAAAAGAATGTCAGTTTTGGACATGCAATTCCCTTTTCTACCAGTAGGGGTAAAAAGAAAGGATGTGAAAAATGTCCACTGTCCCCCTCTATTGATTGACACTGGTTTCATGTCTCTGTCTCCCTGCTGTAGAAAATTATTACAAAAAGAAGGTTAATTTTGGACATGCAATTCCCTAATAAGCCACTTGGGGTAAAACGAAAGGTTGTGAAAAATGTCCACTCTCTCCCTCTACTGATTGAGACTGGTTTCATGTGTCTGTCTCACTGCTGTAGAAAGTTATTACAAAAAGGTTTATTTTGGACATGCAATTCCCTTTTTTACCAGTAGGGGTAAAAAGAAAGGTTGTGAAAAATGTCAACTCTCCCCCTCTATTGATTGACAGTGGTTTTATGTCTCTGTCTCCCTGCTGTAGAAAGTTATTACAAAAAGAATGATAATTTTGGACATGCAGTTCCCTAATCAGCCACTTGGGGTAAAATGAAAGGTTGTGAAAAATGTCCACTCTCTCCCTCTATTGATTGACACTGGTTTCATGTCTCTGTCTCCCTGCTGTAGAAAGTTATTACAAAAAGAAGGTTAATTTTGGACATGCAATTCCCTTTTTTACCAGTAGGGGGTAAAAAAAAGGTTGTGAAAAATGTCCACTGTCCCCCTCTATTGATTGACAGTGGTTTCATGTCTCTGTCTCCCTGCTGTAGAAAGTTATTACAAAAAGAATGATAATTTTGGACATGCAGTTCCCTAATCAGCCACTTGGGGTAAAATGAAAGGTTGTGAAAAATGTCCACTCTCTCCCTCTATTGATTGACACTGGTTTCATGTCTCTGTCTCCCTGCTGTAGAAAGTTATTACAAAAAGAAGGTTAATTTTGGACATGCAATTCCCTTTTTTACCAGTAGGGGGTAAAATGAAAGGTTGTGAAAAATGTCCACTGTCCCCCTCTATTGATTGACAGTGGTTTCATGTCTCTGTCTCCCTGCTGTAGAAAGTTATTACAAAAAGAAGGTTCATTTTGGACATGCAATTCCCTTCTTTTACCAGTAGGGGTAAAAAGAAAGGTTGTGAAAAATGTCCACTGTCTCCCACTATTGATTGAAACTGGTTTCATGTATCTGTCTCTTTGCTGTAGAAAGTTATTACAAAACGAAGGTTAATTTTGGACATGCAATTACCGTTTTTACCAGTAGGGGTAAAATGAAAGGTTGTGAAAAATGACAACTGTCGCCCTCTATTCATTGACACTGGTTTCATGTCTCTGTGTCCCTGCTGTAGAAAGTTATTACAAAAAGGTGGTTAAATTTGGACATGCAATTCCCTTATCAGCCACTTGGGATAAAATGAAAGGTTGTGAAAAATGTCCACTCTCTCCCTCTATTGATTGACACTGGTTTCATGTCTCTGTCTCCCTGCTGTAGAAAGTTATTACAAAAATAAGGATAATTTTGGACATGCAATTCCCTTTTTTACCAGTAGGGGGTAAAAAAAAAGGTTGTGAAAAATGTCCAGTCTCCCCCTCTATTGATTGACAGTGGTTTCATGTCTCTGTCTCCCTGCTGTAGAAAGTTATTACAAAAAGAATGTCAGTTTTGGACATGCAATTCCCTTTTCTACCAGTAGGGGTAAAAAGAAAGGATGTGAAAAATGTCCACTGTCCCCCTCTATTGATTGACACTGGTTTCATGTCTCTGTCTCCCTGCTGTAGAAAGTTATTACAAAAAGAAGGTTAATTTTGGACATGCAATTCCCTAATAAGCCACTTGGGGTAAAACGAAAGGTTGTGAAAAATGTCCACTCTCTCCCTCTACTGATTGAGACTGGTTTCATGTGTCTGTCTCACTGCTGTAGAAAGTTATTACAAAAAGAAGGTTTATTTTGGACATGCAATTCCCTTTTTTACCAGTAGGGGTAAAAAGAAAGGTTGTGAAAAATGTCAACTCTCCCCCTCTATTGATTGACACTGGTTTCATGTCTCTGTCTCCCTGCTGTAGAAAGTTATTAAAAATAAGGATAATTTTGGACATGCAAATCCCTAATAAGCCACTTGGGGTAAAATGAAAGGTTGTGAAAAATGTCCACTCTCTCCCTCTATTGATTGACAGTGGTTTCATGTCTCTGTCTCCCTGCTGTAGAAAGTTATTACAAAAAGAATGTACATTTTGGACATGCAATTCCCTTTTCTACCAGTAGGGGTAAAAAGAAAGGTTGTGAAAAATGTCCACTCTCCCCCTCTATTGATTAACAGTGGTTTCATGTCTCTGTCTCCCTGCTGTAGAAAGTTATTACAAAAAGAATGATAATTTTGGACATGCAGTTCCCTAATCAGCCACTTGGAGTAAAATGAAAGGTTGTGAAAAATGTCTACTCTCTCCCGCTATTGATTGACACTGGTTTCATGTCTCTGTCTCCCTGCTGTAGAAAGTTATTACAAAAATAAGGATAATTTTGGACATGCAATTCCCTAATAAGCCACTTGGGGTAAAACGAAAGGTTGTGAAAAATGTCCACCCTCCCCCTCTATTGATTGACACTGGTTTCGTGTCTATGTCTCCCTGCTGTAGAAAGTTATTACAAAAAGAATGTCAATTTTGGACATGCAATTCCCTTTTCTACCAGTAGGGGTAAAAAGAAAGGTTGTGAAAAATGTCCACTGTCCCCTTCTATTGATTGCCAGTGGTTTCATGTCTCTGTCTCCCTGCTGTAGAAAGTTATTACAAAAAGAAGGTTAATTTTGGACATGCAATTCCCTTTTCGACCAGTAGGGGTAAAAAGAAAGGTTGTGAAAAATGTCCACTCTCCCCCTCTATTGATTAACAGTGGTTTCATGTCTCTGTCTCCCTGCTGTAGAAAGTTATTACAAAAAGAATGATAGTTTTGGACATGCAGTTCCCTAATCAGCCACTTGGAGTAAAATTAAAGGTTGTGAAAAATGTCCACTCTCTCCCGCTATTGATTGACACTGGTTTCATGTCTCTGTCTCCCTGCTGTAGAAAGTTATTAAAAATAAGGATAATTTTGGACATGCAAATCCCTAATAAGCCACTTGGGGTAAAACAAAAGGTTGTGAAAAATGTCCACTGTCCCCTTCTATTGATTGACAGTGGTTTCATGTCTCTGTCTCCCTGCTGTAGAAAGTTATTACAAAAAGAAGGTTAATTTTGGACATGCAATTCCCTTTTCTACCAGTAGGGGTAAAATTCAGGGTTGTGAAAAATGTCCACTCTCTCCCTCTACTGAATGACACTGGTTTCATGTGTCTGTCTCACTGCTGTAGAAAGTTATTACAAAAAGAAGGTTTATTTTGGACATGCAATTCCCTTTTTTACCAGTAGGGGTAAAAAGAAAGGTTGTGAAAAATGTCAACTCTCCCCCTCTATTGATTGACAGTAGTTTTATGTCTCTGTCTCCCTGCTGTAGAAAGTTATTACAAAAAGAATGATAATTTTGGACATGCAGTTCCCTAATCAGCCACTTGGGGTAAAATGAAAGGTTGTGAAAAATGTCCACTCTCTCCCTCTATTGATTGACACTGGTTTCATGTCTCTGTCTCCCTGCTGTAGAAAGTTATTACAAAACGAAGGTTAATTTTGGACATGCAATTCCCTTTTCTACCAGTAGGGGTAAAATTCAGGGTTGAGAAAAATGTCCACTCTCTCCCTCTACTGATTGACACTGGTTTCATGTGTCTGTCTCATTGCTGTAGAAAGTTATTACAAAAATAAGGTTTATTTTGGACATGCAATTCCCTTTTATACCAGTAGGGGTAAAAAGAAAGGTTGTGAAAAATGTCCACTGTCCCCTTCTATTGATTGACAGTGGTTTCATGTCTCTGTCTCCCTGCTGTAGAAAGTTATTACAAAAAGAAGGTTAATTTTGGACATGCAATTCCCTTTTCTACCAGTAGGGGTAAAATTCAGGGTTGTGAAAAATGTCCACTCTCTCCCTCTACTGATTGACACTGGTTTCATGTGTCTGTCTCACTGCTGTAGAAAGTTATTACAAAAATAAGGTTTATTTTGGACATGCAATTCCCTTTTTTACCAGTAGGGGTAAAAAGAAAGGTTGTGAAAAATGTCAACTCTCCCCCTCTATTGATTGACAGTGGTTTTATGTCTCTGTCTCCCTGCTGTAGAAAGTTATTACAAAAAGAATGATAATTTTGGACATGCAGTTCCCTAATCAGCCACTTGGGGTAAAATGAAAGGTTGTGAAAAATGTCCACTCTCTCCCTCTATTGATTGACACTGGTTTCATGTCTCTGTCTCCCTGCTGTAGAAAGTTATTACAAAAAGAAGGTTAATTTTGGACATGCAATTCCCTTTTTTACCAGTAGGGGGTAAAAAAAAAAGTTTGTGAAAAATGTCCACTGTCCCCCTCTATGGATTGACAGTGGTTTCATGTCTCTGTCTCCCTGCTGTAGAAAGTTATTACAAAAAGAAGGTTAATTTTGGACATGCAATTCCCTTTTTTACCAGTAGGGGTAAAAAGAAAGGTTGTGAAAAATGTCCACTGTCTCCCACTATTGATAGACACTGGTTTCATGTATCTGTCTCTTTGCTGTAGAAAGTTATTACAAAACGAAGGTTAATTTTGGACATGCAATTACCTTTTTTACCAGTAGGGGTAAAATGAAAGGTTGTGAAAAATGACAACTGTCGCCCTCTATTCATTGACACTGGTTTCATGTCTCTGTGTCCCTGCTGTAGAAAGTTATTACAAAAAGGTGGTTAAATTTGGACATGCAATTCCTTTATCAGCCACTTGGGGTAAAATTAAAGGATGTGAAAAATGTCCACTGTCCGCCACTATTGATTGTCACTCGTTTCATGTCTCTGTCTCGCTGCTGTAGAAAGTTATTACAAAAATAAGGATAATTTTGGACATGCAATTCCCTTTTCTACCAGTAGGGGTAAAATTCAGGATTGTGAAAAATGTCCACTCTCTCCCTCTACTGATTGACACTGGTTTCATGTGTCTGTCTCACTGCTGTAGAAAGTTATTACAAAAAGAAGGTTTATTTTGGACATGCAATTCCCTTTTTTAAAAGTAGGGGTAAAAAGAAAGGTTGTGAAAAATGTCCACTGTCCCCTTCTATTGATTGACAGTGGTTTCATGTCTCTGTCTCCCTGCTGTAGAAAGTTATTACAAAAAGAAGGTTAATTTTGGACATGCAATTCTCTTTTTTACCAGTAGGGGGTAAAAAAAAGGTTGTGAAAAATTTCCACTCTCTCCCTCTACTGATTGACACTGGTTTCATGTGTCTGTCTCACTGCTGTAGAAAGTTATTACAAAAAGAAGGTTTATTTTGGACATGCAATTCCCTTTTTTACCAGTAGGGGTAAAAAGAAAGGTTGTGAAAAATGTCAACTCTCCCCCTCTATTGATTGACAGTGGTTTCATGTCTCTGTCTCCCTGCTGTAGAAAGTTATTACAAAAAGAATGATAATTTTGGACATGCAGTTCCCTAATCAGCCACTTGGGGTAAAATGACAGGTTGTGAAAAATGTCCACTCTCTCCCTCTATTGATTGACACTGGTTTCATGTCTCTGTCTCCCTGCTGTAGAAAGTTATTACGAAATGAAGGTTCATTTTGGATATGCAATTCCCTTTTTTTACCAGTAGGGTTAAAAAGAAAGGTTGTGAAAAATGTCCACTGTCTCCCACTATTGATTGACACTGGTTTCATGTATCTGTCTCTTTGCTGTAGAAAGTTATTACAAAACGAAGGTTAATTTTGGACATGCAATTACCTTTTTTACCAGTAGGGGTAAAATGAAAGGTTGTGAAAAATGACAACTGTTGCCCTCTATTCATTGACACTGGTTTCATGTCTCTGTGTCCCTGCTGTAGAAAGTTATTACAAAAAGGTGGTTAAATTTGGACATGCAATTCCTTTATCAGCCACTTGGGGTAAAATTAAAGGATGTGAAAAATGTCTACTGTCCGCCACTATTGATTGACACTCGTTTCATGTCTCTGTCTCCCTGCTGTAGAAAGTTATTACAAAAATAAGGATAATTTTGGACATGCAATTCCCTAATAAGCCACTTGGGGTAAAACGAAAGGTTGTGAAAAATGTCCACTCTCCCCCTCTATTGATTGACACTGGTTTCGTGTCTATGTCTCCCTGCTGTAGAAAGTTATTACAAAAAGAATGTAAATTTTGGACATGCAATTCCCTTTTCTACCAGTAGGGGTTAAATGAAAGGTTGTGAAAAATGACAACTGTCGCCCTCTATTCATTGACACTGGTTTCATGTCTATATGCCCTTTATCTAAAAAGCTATTACAAAAACACCTACTGAGCTATAGCAAAAAACGAAGAAAGTTTGCACTTTCCCCACGGTCCCTAACTGAAGGCTCTGCTGAGAGCGTTCTCTCCCGGCTTTTTGCACATTGCCACGGCTTGCACGGGGCCGTGCTTATTATATCGAGGGAAAATATAGAAAAAGAAGGATGTGAAACATGATCAGCTTTGCCCTTTTGGCGGTCACACTGCTTAGATTTTTTTAGGGCAATTCGTTTTAGAGTTATTGGAGTTTACCGCTGAATGTGTCACGAATATCGAAAACAAAACCAACTTGACCCCGCTGAAATCTGATTATATAATCCAGATTCCACGTAATAAATACACAGCACTGGCTACTCGTCATTTCTCACTAGTGAGGTAATAACGGCGTGGTTAGTAAAACAAATGAATCTTAGTAGAGACACTGCTGTCGAACAATGTTGAGAGAAACACACGGGTTCAGGAAATTTACTTAATCTCTCACTCATAAATGCATTAATAACTGTTAGTCTGCCGTCAGTGACCGTTTTAAGATCAAAACCTCACAAACGTCTTGAAATACAACAATGAGCAATGTCATTCAACGGCCCACTGTAAATGAATCCTTACTTATTGTGATGTTTTTATCAGCGGTTCGGACTCTCATTCTGACGGCACCCATTCACTGCAGAGGATCCACTGGCGAGCAAGAGATTTCGATGAAGAAATATCTTGATTTCGGATGGACCGATTCGAGTACAAATTTGATGTGTACAATAACTGGACATTTTCAAAAGCATTTAATAAAATACACTTTATTATGTGAAACTGTTTATTGATGAACATCATGGAAATATATGAAGACGTAAGACACTTTGAAACTATATTAGACATATAAAATAGGGTTTAAAAGAGTTTTAAAATGGAAAGACCGTTAATGAACACAAAAACAAAAGGAACTTGCTAAATTAAACCAAAAACCTTAGGGTTTCAATAACTTCATAAACATCACCGTGTTTTGCAATCCTTATGGGACTTCAGACATAATGGTGAATCTGTGCATTTCCATCTTCACTTTTCTGACTTCATCAAAACATCATAAAACAAATGTAGAACACAATTTCACTCAACTATATAGAGAGAAAGCCATTTATTCGGCCCATTTAAACAGGTTTCTTTTATTTATGAATGTTCACTGCCAAACCTTTATGGTAAACCTACACTCTCGAAACTTCAGCTTTCAACAAACTGAAATGGTACAAACTAAAAACACTTTTTAACATATACATAACTCATTTATGCACATAAGGCTTTTCCGGTCCTAAATGGATGGCAACAGGACTTAATGTGGCAGAAGGAGTTTCTCAGAGACATTTGGTAACAATTTGAGCTTTAGCAGAAGTAGGGGGTATATGCCCCGAACACCTCATTAACCTGATTGGCAACACATCAGCAGCTGGGGAGATTAGCTGATAAACAACCATCAGGACACATTCAGAGGGAGAACCCTGCGAAAAATGCACTGCTAAATACTTTCCTGCCTTTAATCACCTCAAACTCTGCTTCTCTTTCCCCTTCAGCCAAAGATGTTGTATGAACAAAACCGCTA